>NC_054541.1:23561359-23861359 GCF_017654505.1 Polyodon spathula | reverse complement strand
TGTGGATTTGTTTTAAATGCATTAGTGCATTTTGTTTCTAACCCTGACATAAAAACAACATTACTCATCTTAATTGCTTCTGCTTAGCTTCCATCTAATGTGAAAGCACTAATTGGGGTTAAGTTCCTGGAGTTAGGGCACATAATTATGGTACATGCTTAGAAACAGTCAGCTGCCTTTTTCAAAAAGACTGTTTGGAGCAATTGGCAACTGTCTTTAAAAAATAAAAAAGATCCCTAAGACCACCTTTATTATGCAATTTGGTATGTTGTATTCTGTGTCACTCCTCTCAACTCCACATTAGATTATGTGTTATTGTAGATTGTTCTAACTCAGTGTTATTGAGTAGAATCACACCACACCATTAATGACAACATCTGCTGGACTTCCATTAATGCAGCAAAACAATGTAATTTGGATATACTGTAGTACCTGGGCTCAATGACATATTTTATTACCAATGCTGTACATTATCTCACAATTGCCCTTTATTTAATTTAAGCAGGGCTACAGACAGCAAGTTACTATCATTGAAGAATAGGAAACACTTTTAATAAATGTTTCAGCAAGTGCCTTCATCCACATTGTTGCTGCCTGTACGGTGCCAGCTCTCCAGATTGAGAGAGGAACAGCCATCAGTGCCTGCAATCCGGGACACATACCACATTCAATCAGTTCATTACCCTTCTTTATTTAGTATTCTAGCAGGTTCCATATCTCATACCTAACAAGACTTGAGTAAGTGATTCAGTGACTTGCAATTGAATCTATCACTATATTGGAAGTGTGCTTTGAGATGTGTGGAACTATATGACTATACATTGCTTGCAGGATCTGTGGCTGCGGCCATCAATAGGTTATGGTTAAAACAAACAAACTTCAAATGAAATCCACACAGACACACAGCCTTCAAATTCTACCAGCTAATGCTGGAAATAACTGGACATTATATATCATTACATGGTTTAATTTCGTAATAAAGTAAAATGTATACTATTTTATTTTATAGAAGAAAATTCTATAAGAAAAAAAGGTGGGGAGGTACACCTAAGGTGTGAATGTAGAGAGTTTGTGAGATAATGTGAACTGCCTGTTTAACACATTGACAAGGTATGCGTCTGACTGCCTGCAGACCTCCTTCCAGACAACCCGTGGTAGGTGCCACTGAGATTCCCAGAGCAGGTAGGCAGCAGTCACCAGTTCACACCCACTGGCACACTCCCCCCCCCCCCCCCCCCCCCCGCCCGGATAGCAGACGCCAGTGAGAGGAACAGAATTCATGAAGATGCTGCATGCGAGGTGCAGCATTTACAAGTGTACCCTCAGAGCATTGACCAGGCAGGCGACCCGGCAGCCTGCAGTAAAACAAGGGCACATTTCAAGTCCCTGACCAGCCACGCACACGCCAACTGCATGGTCTGTTTACTCTGCAAACGGGATGTGGGACCAGGTTTTGGCAGGTTGCTATTGGATCTCCTTACTCCCACCCCCGCCCCATCTCTGTCTCTTCTGAGTCTGTCAGTGACTCTGACAGCCTGAATTTATTTGTAGGTTGCAGTCTGCCTGCTGCTGCTGCCAAAGGTTTTCCCTGGCATGGCCCCATGCTGCCAACTTCTGCAGGAGGACTGAGGGCTGCCTGTGCACAGGGGCCTTTAACCACACAAGCAGCAATTCAAGAATACGGGGATGGAATTACAGCTAAGCAAATCAAGGAAAGGAGTGGGCCACCTGATCCAAGTCATTGGTCTAGGTCCTGGAGAACCCACATTCTGATAGCAGCTCAGCCACAGTTTCATTATAAGCTTCTTCTTTTAATGCTATGCAATACGCATTGTCTATGTAATAAAGTAAATTTTACAGTGATAAAAACTAGTTTTGCTCAGACTGCTATGCAACTAGAAAAAAAGGGATCTCAGGTTGGCTAAATAAACCACAAAATGTATGTCAATCAAATTAACATCTACTGCAGAATATTTAAATCCTCCATGTTTAAAACAAGTGACTCTAAGCACTAACAAAGCATACACTGCTGCTCCAAAACAAACAGTAACTCAATCAATCAATGTCCAGTTTGCAGCACTGGATTGGAGTAAACCCTGTGTCCCCCCCAGAGACACTTACAATGCCTCTCGGAATTTTGATTTTCCTCATCCAGCTTTAAAATTGGGTTCCACCAACCCTGTCTTCACTAAAGAGGGGTGATTATGAATCTGAGCACAAGCAGGACCCAACACAGACACACACTGGAAGTGAGATAGGGTAAGCAATCAGTACTTAAATAACAGGATTCCCACGCAACAGTAGGATTCAGCTGGACCGCTCAAGTGGGAATGGACTTTTCTTAAAGATCCATGATTCTTAGTACTCTTTTGGCCTAAACTCTTATGAAGCTGGACTTGGCTGGTAACTGGTCGTACTGTATTTGGCAGTGCTGAATAGAAGGGTGAAACCAGGATGCCTTTTTTTTTTTTCGTCTCACACTGTGCTTCTTTTCGATGTCTATGTGCGTAATTGCAATTGGGAGTGAATCAGCAGGTCACTTCAGGAGAGAGAGAGTGAGAGAACCAATGAATGGACGTACTATAGCCAGAGGGAAATTTCCACTGGCTCTGTGCTTCCCGGTGGAAAGGGGGCTCCTTTCATTTCTGTTTGCTTTAAGATGCAGCTGTCCTTGTCACATCCTGTTTTTCATATAAAAAAACAAACAATCTTATTCCAGCTTTTAATAAAGTTTTGTAGGCAGTTTTTTTCCCGCCATACTTTAAGGTGCTGCACCTTTTCCAGCCACTCTCCCAGCTATACCTATCAGAGTCACCTGCCAGGAGAAATGGTTCCTGCGCCATAGCGTTTTCATCCTCTTCATCAATGAAACACATAGCCCTCAAACTGAAATCAGAGATTTCTTATCATAAGTAAGTCCCCAGTAGGAACAGAGCAGCTTGCAGAGGGAGCTTTTCAGCAGAAGTAGCCGTTGTACACTGGTGTATTTGTGTACCTCATTTAAAATGTATTTGTGTTGTATGTAGTGAAGTTAATAAGTTGCAATAAATTACACCTGTTGTAAAACACAAACAGAATGAATAGAGATTAAAAGAGTGTGGACAATATGTAGATGATTAAAATAGACCCTGCTGTCTGGTTTTTCAATTTTGCTTAAATAATCCACACATTAAGCAAGACATCAAGAGAAAGCAAAGAGAAATCAACATGGAAGTAAACCCCTACTAATGTACAGTAGGTAAAACCAAAGAGCTCCTCTATCAATACACATTTAGATCCAACCTGCATTCTCTTCTTAAGCACACCTCTGTAATCCAGCAAACTGTCTATCCTTCACATAGCCGGTGACCTTATACATAGCACAATGATAAAATGTGACCCCGGATTTGCTTTACAAAAACATAAAACACCACAAAGCAAGCGGTATGAATCCATGTGATCTTTCCAACGCATAATAATACATATAAATCCAGGATGAGGATGTACTCAAAACTGTCACAATCACACATGACTCTAGTTATGACAGTTAATTACAGTCCTGTCACCACTTTCAGTCTTGAATGGCTCAGAAGTGTATGGACAACTAACCAGAATTGATATGCTGTATACATATGTTGGGCAAAAATTATGGCAAGTGTCTTTAAAACAACGCTAACAAACACATTAGCAGAAACGTTTGTCCAGTTATGAATACAGCACAGTAACTAAATGCTTTGAGAATGGAATTTTGAATGCCCATAATAAATGCTCCTAGTTCATCCAGGTTCTGTAATATCACACACTGACATTCACACTGAAGTTCAGCTCAACTCTTGAACAAAGGAGTCTACTGTAAAGGGGAATTCTTATCTAGTAAATCAGTTATTATGAACCTTTGCTTTGCATTGGGACAATTAAGGGTCTGATTCTCTTGAAAGCTGTGGGGGTCCATGGACCACCTGCACTTGTAAAATTTAACGCGAGTGATCTCCCCCGCAGTCACACTCAATAACCTGCTGTGCTTGTGGAGGAATCGATAACTCTGATGTGCATCTAGTTGGTTTTAGTATTTATACAGGATGAATCCAATATTATACACTCTTTTGGCAGCTGGCCAGTTAAGTACAAAAAGTAATATTTACAAAGTTACTATATACTTATGCTGTACACCACACAAGCATCAACCACAACACAAAAGACTATTAACAAGCATCTCCCTAACGAAGCAATAGAGACTGCACTGCTACACAATAACGGCACTGTAAGCGTTTCTGCTGGAAAACTGCAGGTGTAAAAAGCTGGAAGTGGTTAGGAACTGCTGCATAGGGTGCATATCTTTAATACACCATTTTTTGAGCTTCTCAGTGTGCTGAACATTGCAGTAGAATTCTTTACACTGCAAAAGTGTGCAAAAGCAATTGTAGGATCAATAATGACCTCTACCTGCATGGCAGTGTTAACTGGAATTAGAGGGCTTAAAAAAACACAACTTCTCATGTCCTCTCTTAATATCATCTCATAAACCCGCTTACTCATTTTGTGCAGCCTGTCAAATTCTGCGTGGCTGGGCTTTATTAAGTAATCACAGGATTTAATTAATTTCCATCTCAACTAACTAATAATCATCTCGGCTGATAAACCAACATTTTGTGCAGTTTGACAAGTACAAATTGATAGTTCTCATCAGTCCACTATCTTTTTTTAGATAATGACACAAACTGTTTCGTTTCAGTTAATGACACAAAAAGTATTTGTCCTAAACTATATGCGTGTGTTTAAATGTAAAGAATGAGTAAATGTACAGTATTAAAACACTGCTGTTTAATTTGTTTCTTTTTTTCTCGCACTCATAATGTGTTGTCATAGGCAAACGTGAGACCCAGTTTATATCATGACCAGCCTTATATCACGAATTATGCCTGCACGGCAATCTGATATAAAGTGGGTTAAACTCTGTGTGTTTGTGTGTGTGTGTGTGTGTGTGTATGTGTGTTTGTGTGTGTGTGTGTGTGTGTGTATGTGTGTGTGTGTGTGTGTGTGTATGTATATATACACACACACACAAACACACACACACACACACTGAGTGTACAATACATTAGGAACACTTTCCTAATGTTGAGTTGTACCCCCTTTTTGCCCTCAGAACAGCCTCAACTTGTCGGGGCATGGACTCTTCAAGGTGTCGAAAGCGTTCTACAGGGATGCTGGCCCATGTTGACTCCAATTCTTCCCACAGTTGTGTCAAGTTGGCTGGTAGTGGATCTCTGCTCCGAATGGCTCATTCCATCTCATCCCACAGATGCTCAATTGGATTGAGATCTTGTGACTGGGCAGGCCACTGCAGTAAGCTGAATTCACTGTCATGTTCGTGGAACCATTCCTGGACAATTCTAGCCTTGTGGCATGGTTCATTATCCTGCTGAAAAAATCCATTAGCAGATGGATACACTGCTGCCATGAAGGGATGCACCTGATTGGCAATGAGGTTCAGATATCCTATGACATTCAAATGTTGCTCCACTTTTATCAAGGGGCCCAATGTGTGCCATGAAAACACACCCCACACCATCACACCACCACCACCAGCCTGCAATGTTGACACATGGCATGATGGATGCATATACTCATGTGGTTTTCTCCATACCTTAGTCCTCCCATCAGTGTGAATCAGCAGGAACCGAGATTCATCAGACCAGGCAACGTTTTTCCAATCCTCTGGTGTCCAGTGTTTTTGTTCCTTAGCCCACTGCAACCGCAGTTTCTTGTGTTTTGCTGAAAGAGGTGGAACTCTGTTAGGTCGTCGGCTGCCATGCCCCATTCATGTCAAGGTACAATCAGTTGTGCATTCTTTTATGGGTCTTTCAGCATCAATGTTGTACTGGACTGTCAGTTGACTAACTGTAGCCCGTCTGTGGCTCTGCACAATTCGTGTCAGCCTCCTTTGGCCTCTTTCATCAATGAGCCATTTTCAACCACTGGCCTGCCGTTGGCTGGATGTCCTTTGGGTGGTGGACCAGCCTTGGTACACACGAGAAACTGTTGAGCATGAAAAACCCAGCAACGTTGCAGTTCTTGACTCACTCAAACCGGCGCCCCTGGCACCTACTACCATACCCCATTCAAAGGCACTTAAATCTTTTGTCTTGCCCATTTACCCTCTGAATGGCGCACATACACAATCCATGTCTCAATTGTGTCAAGGCTTAAAAATCCTTCTTTAACCTGTCTCCCCTTCATCTACACTGATTGAAGTGGATTTAACAGGTTATGTCAATAAGGGATCATAGATTTCACCTGGATTCACCTCGTCAGTCTATTTCATGGAAAGAGCAGGTGTTTCTAATGTTTTGTACACTTACGCAGAGTAAGCAAATATACAACACATTCCCAGTGTTCTTTGCATGGTTGTGTCTTGACCACTTCCTGTTAGTGAAGTACCATGTTATAGACCTAGACGAAGGACTCACACTTAGACAAAAGCATTTCTACTTTGGACACATCCTTTCCATGCTGAGGAGACAGGCTGCTCTATTTCATTCTTATCTGTTGATTACTAGGCTCCTCAGTGCACGCATCAGCATTCGTTAGGTGCATTTGACTAACGATGATTATTAATCTTTATTAGGTTTCCTCTTCAACTGACTCTACAGATTTATACAGCTTCCACCCCCTACCCAACCAGGCTGTACGCAAAATGTGATTGGTGATATATTACATTAACCTTCATTTTTTTTAAGTA
The DNA here is from genome assembly GCF_017654505.1 of Polyodon spathula. Classification (NCBI taxonomy): domain Eukaryota; kingdom Metazoa; phylum Chordata; class Actinopteri; order Acipenseriformes; family Polyodontidae; genus Polyodon; species Polyodon spathula. Next base: position 23,854,638 of record NC_054541.1, on the reverse strand, counting down.
TTATCTATGTTCTCAGGTGTCTTCACACTTCACAATTACAACCTTAAACTGGACCTGGTGTAATCCAGTGCAGCTCAATCATGCACATTATACACAGGCTGCACATTATATTCCAAAAATGAAAGTAGATCATTACAATCTTAAAAGTTGAGGCTAAACTAAATACTTCTGCATTTAAAGTTTACACTAACTATGCAGACCAGAGACTCACAGACTCATCTAGCACTCCCTCAAGTTTCCAATGCATATGCCTCCCACCCCCCTTGTACATATGTCCACAGCCACCTTCCTCTCAGCAATGCTGTCCATGCTCCCTTTGCTATGGCTGTCAGCAGCTGGGCGTACAGTGTTTAGGGGGGCCGAGGAAGGACACTTGAATTTGAATGAGGTGCCCATAAGTGTTTACTGAAGCAGCCAATGCAAATCGCAGTGGGAGCCTCCCTGGAAACTATCCCTGGGTAATTTGTTTGCTTAAAACAAAAGCCAATAGGAAAACAGTCTTTAATTTTAAAATCCAAAATTGATTGACGAGTTTGGGAAATGGATACTAAGCCAGCCTAGTTTTTTTTTAAATGTATTCTTTTTGTGTTAAGGTTATGGAGCAGGGCTTTTAACAAAGGTTTTTTTTCTTTCTGTAGTACATAACAGCACATTTCACATCACTCAATCCATAAAAAGCGCTGTTTAAAATACAATGAACGTGTAATTGATTAGTGAACCTAACTGCAAATAGGTGCTCAAGTTGCAATTCTAAAATGTAAGACGATGCATTTTGATGCTTAGTGATCGAGTTCAGGACTGGGACCAAAAAGGTAGGGACGTAAAACATGAACAAATAATGTAAATATGTAACTTGATACAAAAAAAGGGAATTTTGTATTAAAAAGTTGACAATGTGGGTTATAAAAGCACTGAATGACAAACTAGTAGTTCTGCGGTCTCCTTTTTATTGCAGTTTGTACATTAATTTGACCTCTGGAGAGTTCACGGGTAATGTAGCGACAAAGGCTCGTTAAGTTCAATGTCTTTGTAACACACGGAACTTCTACACAGAGCAGAAGAAAAAGACTTGTTTTAAAATACGAAACTCTTGCAGGTTAACTGCATTATTTTTTCAATCGAACAGAAATGATCTGTTGCTATTCAGGGAATTAAAAAATAAATCCGAAAAGACAGACTTCCGGGAATCTGGTGCGTCTAAATACTACCCAAAAACTCCCAATCACAACCTCCATGAGAGACAATGAATCCCTTCTTGGGTAAAACACTAGGGAGATTTGTAAGAGTTAAAGGGTGGTGTTACTTAGATCCACTGCTGTATATGTAGATTATTAAAATAGACCCCCTGGTGCGTAACTAACCCTCACTTAACATGCAGACACTGCAGTCACAAACTGGCATTCATTAAGCTGCCTGCTTCCTAAAGCCATTCCATTCACAAGCTGTTATTTGGCTTATCACTCACATTAAAAGGCTGGATTCTGTTACAAAGAAAAATAAAATTATATTTTGTATCCTCCAGAACAGTGGTTCCCAACCCTGGTCCTGGGGACCCCCTGTGTCTTCTGGTTTTCATTTCAACTGAGCTATCAATTATTTAACTAAACCCTTAATTGAAATAATAATTCTTAATTAGGTCTTTTTAATTGTTCTCAGCGCCTAAAAAAGTTGCAGTGTTCAAGTTACTTACAACATTTTATAGAGCTGAAAACAATTAAAAATGCCTAATGAAGTTAATTATTAGTTCAATTAAGGGTCCAGTTAAGTAATTGAGAGCCCAGAAGACACAGGAGTCCCCAGGACACGGGTTGAGAAATACTGCTCATTATATTCTCTCATGCGGTTCCTCTTTTCAGAACAGCAATTTTTTTTTCATTTTAGCATAGGTGCAGTGCTTTTCCAAAAAGACAACGAGGCATGTGCTTAAGCAAGAGTGTTTCATCAAAAGTACTCAATTATATTTGCCAGCATATCAACACAGAAGATTATGCCTTTTTTTGTTCTTCTTTTAAAGACCAGTCTCTGTTTAAAATGAGGAATCATTAGGCATTCATTCCTTAAAAGAAGTGTTTGCCATGGATTAACCATATTTAAAACCTATATTTAGGAACAATTATGAAAGAGTAACTACAGTCTCTCCACTTATGGACAATCTAGTCAGCCACAAACGCAGCTGGATCTCCAATCAAAACATTAAGTCTATGTTCTCCAACTGTTCCCATTATGGTAACCAGAGTAACACATTGTAGTTACTTGGTACTTGGATGAAAAACTGCTGCAGTGGATCCAGTACCATGAACAGAATTGTGTAATGAGCCAAAATGATATAATGGTGGTATTTTGAGTACTTACTCCAATATACACGTATATATTGCCAAAGTGTATCAAATGTAATAATAAACAGAGACCTTACAGAGACATTTGTGCTGCGAAATCTATTGAAGTTGCAAACTAGGAAGGACTCTTAATTTGTTAAATTCTGAAGTTGTTTGTCTAGTTTTGTCAACAGTTTTTTTTTTACTCTTTTTTTTACTTGAAATTGACAGCCTCAAGGTGAGCTAGCAGAAGCACCTCCCACCTCAGTTCCTCCAGTAGGTGCCCTTATTAACCCTTATTAAGCAGTGGGGTAGAACAATAGGCTATGTGATTAAACAGGCCATAAATACCAAGTTGAGTAGGAATAATGAACTGGTTGTGGACTGGGATTCAGCTGAGAATCACTCCTGAGCGGTGAAAAGGAAAGAGTAACGGAGAGAAGGTAGCTGCATTTAAATTTGTAGGGCTGTAACTATGTATGAATATGTTGGAACCCTTCCAAGAGCTACATTGTCCCATAGAGAAGCTCAATAAAAAATGCCTTCATTGAATGACAAATTACTTTTTACTGATCCCATGGTGAGTGCTATGCACTGCACTAACATAGGATCCGAGGTTAGTCTGCAGTTATAGCAAGCAGTCAGAGAGACTACTGCCCAACCTACGATGAGATTAACTTGTTAATACCCTTTTTTCCCCCAAAAATGTAGAACTTTATCACAGCTCCTTCCTGATGACCAGCTTTTCAAACATGTGCTACCCGATTACCTTAAACAAGCTGAGTATCGTAAGGCTCTTCCTCTCAATGTCTATTTCCATGTGTAGATGCACTCCGATTATATTCAGGAACCATATCTGTATCTGTCTTTAATCAATTGTATGATCCTTTAATTACATTTTAGAAAATCAGTGATTGAGTGTTCAGTGCCTTGCCCCGGGGTTGTACACCTCACAGGGCACCATCATGCTGAGCTGTTGGAAAATAGAGTTGATCTGGGTTATACATACAACAGCACAGAGCCTGTACAGGCCATTAAATACCAACCCAACCAGAGCTGTTGCCCAACCGTCTCAGAATTTGCTATAAAAATTCATTGTCATGTTGTGTAGCACTTCTTCGTAATGATTAGGGTTTTCGAGAAAAAAATACCAGGAGCACCAAACTCACTTTTGGCAAGTTGCCAGACGAGGGGTAAGTGATGAGTTTTATTCGAGCTTAACCCTTTACCCTCTAGGGGATGCGGGTCCTAAAATGTTAGTATTGCTGTAAGAACTTTAGGAACCACACTTCCAAATTTTGTTAAACACTTTTGGTTTCAAGTCCCCTCACTGATCATTAACCTCCTTTAAAATTCGAATTTTTGGATTTTGAGATCTACAAGAATCAAGCAAAACATTTTGGTGTCCGCGAATTTTGGATTTTTGAAGTTTCATTTTTCATGCATTCGAGCAATGCTTCTCTGGTTGAGTTGGCGTGGAATGACCAGTACCTACAATAATACAATACTGTATAGAAGGTAACAGCTAGAAGCCCTGCTGTGAACTTATAGTAGTAGCCAGCGTTGTCAAGCCAAGGCCTATAGCACACACCACCAGTCTAAAGCATCTTTCATGCTGACATGATCTGCCCGGGTCAGAACCTACCCAGGTCAGGACCCAGTGTCATGCGGGCCAGGTATGTGATTTCACACTGCTTTTGATAAAGCAGGGTTAACCTGAATGGCAGATGCAAGCACACAATGCATGTACCGATGCCCCGGAAGCAGCTTATTACTGACGCTTCCATCCAAGCTTCTCTCAATTGAACCATCGGCCCAAATGTTGATTAGAGCAAATGTTTCTTCATCCCTGCTGCAATCTGGCTCATGCAGTGTCTCAAATCAACACAAATATGGCTAAATAGAATAAACAGAAGTGTTCCTTGCAGAAGTAAAACCGTCACGCAAGCGTGGCTTTTTGTTATTGCGTTGGCTCACGGACGGCCATCAAGCATTTTGTCTCGCTCAGTCCAGGTCAAAGCGTGCAGACCCACATCCTGAGGTGGGTTGCTGGGATTTGGAATAACCCAGGTACGTGGTGTCACACTACATGTGATTGTGACCCTGGAAGCCAGGACCCAGGTCCGGACCCAGGTAGGAGTGCCAGTGTGGAAGGAGCTTAGGATGACAGTACATGCAAAAAGTGGTAGTAGTTAGGTATTATCAAGCTGGTGGGTATAAGGCATAAATTAAGCTACTAAGCAGCCACCTGCATCAATTCCAGGAATCCATCACACATATTTTACATGACAGTGCAAAGCAAAAACTTATAATACATCATAAGTCATATATCAATCACAACATAGTCCATGTGATTAGAGCAGCATTCCGTTAAACAAGTTGGATTCTATCCACTCGTTTTGCTAAACCCAGAAGGAAAGCAGGGCCCTAATAATGAACACACTTAAACAGCTGAGCCTATTTTTTATTTCTAATAAAAAAGCTACAGGGGTGTAAGTACACTGCAATTATTCATCTCACCCAGCCTCTCAAGCGACCCTTTGCAAAGCCACGCAGTGCAGTGTTAATTAAACACAGTTTCCTCTACAGCTCCCTAGTTGCTATATAAATTACTACAAACATGCATAGAGAAATGAAAAGATCTGGGACCTTAATGTAACACAGTAATTGTAGGTTTAAGTTTGTTGCTGTATTGGTTAAGACCCCTGGAATCAAAAGGTATGTGTGTGTGTGTGTGTGTGTGTGTGTGTGTGTGTGTGTGTGTGTGTGTGTGTGTGTGTGTGCGTGTGCGTGTGTGTGTGTTGGGGAGGGGGGGGGTGTCCCATTAAACATAAGAGAGGGACTTCTATTTTCAATGAATAGATAATAGGATATTAATAAATTGATTAATTTCAGTATATTTTATCACAAGTATTTATGCATTTTAAAAGGGTCTTTTTTTTTTTGTTAAACGCTCATGCGTAATAAATGTGCTTTAAAAAAGAATATCAAATCAATTAAGGTACAGTTATAAATTAAATAAAGACATTTGACATGGATAAGGAGCAAATGTATATGACCACCCTGGTTAGACCTGCTGTAAATGGGATACAAAGGAATAATACTTGATGACTCAAAATGTATCACTGTTCTGCAAAAACAGTCTGTTAAAATACGGGTACATAAGTCAATGACACGCAATCCCAGCTCTCACTGGGAATCCACACTATACTCTAAATTACCTTACATGTTTGTCATCTAAAGGTTTTAAGAGATGGCATTTCAGCAATACAATCTAGATTCTTATCAATTCTATTATCTAGCCTGGCTACTGAAACCCTACAACTTGGAATGCGTTTGATAAAGCAATGGAGAAATCAGTGTCAGATTCATGGTATTGAAAGGATTTCTCCTGAGGCTAGCATTGGTCGCAAAACAGTGATAAAGTCTTTGTACATAAAGTCAGACCTTTCGACACTTGGGTAAAAGTATCTTTCAGTTTTTCATAGTTGAAAAAGTTATAGTTGAAAATAGTTGCTGCCATATCCGAAAACTGCAAATATTTCTCATTAAAAACATAAAACGTCGCCAGAGCTGACAGAACAAGTATGAGTAAGGACATCATGTGACCCAGACTCCCACATTACTTTCCTCCCCCTCCATTCTCTGGTACTCTAATGCTCTTAATTTTGCCACCATGCAACAAAGTTGTCTGCTCATTATTAAAGCAATAGCGGCTTTAGGAAAAAGGTTTCTAATATGTATAACCAGGGATATAGCTGTAAATAATCAGCCGAATAATAATAATAATAACAATAATAATAATAATAATAATAATAATAATAATAATAATAATAATAAATAATAAATAATAATAATAATGTTATTATTACTACATTAAGAACCATTCTTGTTTACAATGGAGTTACGTTCTGTAAGCTTGCCTAGAGATGAACTACCTTATAAAATTATGAACTACATGACCAAAAAGTGTTACAAGAAATAAAAAAAAACAGTATTCACTCACATATAGTACAAAGACAACAATGAACTTCAGGAATAACCAGGGTGTGACATGGCAGAGGCTTTTGCACAAGCAGAATGTGTGCTATGTTATCGGTAAACGGATTAGTCGTCCTTGTAGGAGTGAGGCTTTTGTTTTGTTTATTTTGTTTTGCTCAATAAATAAATACACAGACACTGTACTGTTTTCATTTCATCTGTTGTGAGAGTCCTACAGTTTACACAAGACAGTGTTAAAGGTCCCGAAAGTGGCAAAGAAGACCCCACTGCAGGAAACAAAACTGTAACACAAATAAACAAAACTGCACCCAAGCTACAGCTACAGCTACAGCTACAGCTACAGCTACAGCAGCACTGGACAAAAAGCACAACCTGCTGCTCTCTCCACACATAACCATTTAATTTCTTTCATATAGGACGTGGACAAGGGTGATTGGACGATCAATAAATCAATCACCACGTGGCCATATTCCACACTTTTCAGTTATCTAATAAAACAATTAAACCATTATATAATTAAACGTTTAATTAACATGTGGCTGTGCAAAGGCAGTCACAAAACATACATTTTGCCTCTACAGGGCCTCTGCCCTATCACACAGGCTTACACGTTTGTTTTACAGTAGGCTTTTTACTTTCGGTGGCAAATTCTAGGTTTTTTGTTGTAGTCATAGATCAACACAGGATGACATGTGAATCAAACACCTACCTGGGTGGGATTGTACAGCTCCTGCAGAGCATTCCGTGAGCCTTTCCTACAACAGACGTCAGGTGCAAATGGATTCCTATGGATTACTGAAAGAGGGAAAAGGGGGGAAAAACAATTAAAGTAATCCTTAACAGAGGTCATTGGCTGTCATTAACCCACAAACGTAACAGATATGGGTTTCTAATTTAAACTGGATTGATTTTACTGTTGGCTCAATTGCAATTTAAAAACCCGATGAGAGCAGAAGACCATCAGTTTTATATTACACCCCCATAGTATAATTAGCCCTCCTGTGAGCCCTGAACACACCTGAATGCGGATGGTTGTTTGGTGTGGTTTAATGTGCTGAGGCCTCTGCTGTCAGCTCGTTTACGACTATATTTTCACATTTTTATTTCCTGAGTATTTACAACCTCATTAAATGTGCCATTCCTCTTTAAATTGAGCAATGGAAACCCTCTTGCTCGAATAGCCTGAATAAAGTGTGGGCTTTCTTATAGTTTGTGAGATTTAGGTCCTTTCTCTATAAACCTGATGAGGCTAAAGATCTCCCTTTCCTGGACACTGCTTGTAAAAAAAAGGATCAGCTTTGATCCTAGTGTACTGTTCATGTACTGATTTATGTAATTACTGAGATGGTTTAGGATTTATAGTGCCAAGGTCTGAATCAAAGGGTGTCTTAGAGACACGGTACAATAGCTTGCCTTATACCTCACTAAAGAGTGCCAGTAACGGTAAATGCAAACAATGCTAAAGAAATAGTCTTCTTTAGAGTAGACAGGATTTTGTAAATGAAAGATTATTTTGAAGATTTGGGGGATAGGATGTGAAGAACAGAACATAATGGTCTTAGTAAGTGAAATGAATGTGAAAGTATTTTGAAAAAAAGCTGTAGTTCAATAAATTTAACATAAGTTTTCTCGATAATAAATAAATTTACTGAAATCTATGAAACTGTTATTCACAAGGATACAGAAATGCTGTAAAAATGTCTGAATTTACTTACAGTACTTTTGTAGACAAGAACAAGAAGTTTTAACAGTATCCAAGTACAATTATTTTTGGAAAATTAAAATATATAAAATGATCCAAAATTAACAAAGGTAAATAAAATCTGCTGCAAATTTGTCAAATATACCAATTAAACCAAACCTTTAATCTTAGGTGCTTTTGTATTGACACATCAGAGAACACACACACACTGGCTCTTTCACCACTGCCTTACATTAGCACCAGCAACAGGAAAGGTAAACAAGGCTTTAATGCATGATAACTATTTCAAAATGTAACACGTCTAAGCCATTTTGTCCCAAGATTCTACAGCTATGGCCAAAAGCTTTGCATCGCCTACAATTTTTACATATGTATGAAAAACTACAAAGTGGTATGTGTAATTGTGACAGAGAGCAAATGAATCCAAGTCAGCACCCTACATGTGAAAGTTTTGAACCAGGGACCTCCTGGTTACAAGCTCTCTTCTTTAACCACTAGACCACACAGCCTCCTAATCATAATCATGGAACAGTACAAAATTGTTATTGTGCTTGTTTTGAATAGCTATATACACACACACAACTCCACATACTGCAAAACTGGAACTTTAGATGCCCACAAACAACATGAATCCAGAGTTCTTATTGAACAAGGTTCCACAACAAAGTCCAAGGTAACCCTATATGAAGATAGATGTTCAGCTAAGGTTTTACAAACAAAGAGTTACCAATTAAACTAAGGGTATCACTGAAACACAAGCTCACAAAGAAAATGTAGCCAAGGTATGAAAGGAAGGTCCACAAAGGAGGTAGAATCAATGCTTCCATTTAATCAAGGTCTAGAGACAAAGCCAAGGATACTAATGAAAGAAACTCGCAAATAAAGGATTGCAGGAATCACAGATTTTAACCCAGATTCCTGCTTAAAACATCCCAGATTTTTTGTTTTTGTTTATATCAAAACAGAAATAATCATAACACAGCTGATTCATGAGCCTGTCTGAGGCAGGTTATTTTAGGCCCTGCATCCATTCCTTAGTTGTCACTGTTTTCAAAGGACAGATAAATGCAGCCTCCACTTTCAGCAAAACATTGATCCAAAAACAACAACAAAAAGATGTGTGGTAATGAAGTGGTAAAGGCACAATTTGTTTGCTTAATGGGCTATGAAGCATAATAATTCTCTGCAGAAATACCATAACACAAATTTGTGTCCACAATATTTTTAATTGTGAATTGTATTTAGAATCTGCCTATCACACAAAGACAAGGACAAAGACAAGTGTTAAAAAGTGGTCATCAATACTAACCGGCTCATTAAATAGAAAAAATTGATGCTTAAATTACTTACAATTAGTGTTTAGGTTTACTGAGTTCCACATTGGCACCCCTAATCAACCAAGCCATTACTGAACTAATACGAACAAACAGCATTATTTTTTTCCTACATTCAGCAATACAATATTAAAGCTGCCAGGAATTAAGAAATTAGCAAACCATTTGATGGATTACATCTTCATAGAAGCAGATTTTCAATATTTCAATCCATTTATCTTGGTCCTAATCATAGGAACATAAGAAAGGTTACAAACGAGAGGAAGCCATTTTGCCCATTTTGCTTGTTTGGCTGTTAGTAGCTTATTGATCCCAGAATCTCATCAATCAACTTCTTGAAGGATCCTGGGGTGACAGGGTCAATAACATTACTTGGGAGTTGGTTCCAGGCTCCCACAATTCCCTGTGTAAAAAAGTGCACCCTATTTTCTGTTCTGAATGCCCCAAGATCCTGTTCTTTGAAGACGAACACATGCTGTCCTCTAAAGCGTGTGCCATCAGCCGACCACTTCTTTCACACTGCAGGCCCACCATGCAGCCACCTCAGAGCTACACCGTCAGAGGACAATGCAGCTCTGGGCAGCTTACAGGCAAGACTGCAGGTGCCTGGCCAGACTACAGGACCCCTCCTGGGAGCTCCCATCCATGGTCGGCAGTGGAATAGCCTGGACTCAAACAGGTGACGTCCAGGCTATAGGGCACATACTGCACTCCACGCGGAGCGCCTTTACCAGATGAGCCACTCAGGACCCCCATTGTTGGCCTTTTTTATAGCTTCCCCACATTGTCTAGATGAAGACATTATTTGCAGGGAATTTTCACTGTTCTATATGCAAGTAATGCCTCCATGATGTCAGACAGATTTCAACCCAGAAAAATAGGTTTAAATAGTGCGGCTATCAGTGGTTAAAGCCTGGTTTCCAAACTAATTATCGCTCATTTTAGGTTGCACACTACGATTAGTATGGCACAATAAAGTCAGTGTGCGCCATAATATGCCCACTATTTTGTGCAATAATTAAAAAAATTGCAATAATGAATACGGAAATCATGAACGTGTAAACTAATTGCAATTATGGTACACCATAATGTTTAGTGCACTTTCATAAATGAGCTCCATAGTCTGTTAAAATCTTCTCATGTGTTCCAATTTGGAAGAGTGAACATGGACTACAGGCAACCACTTTCAATTAAATGTTGGAATGGGAAAGTAGAATAAACAGGTAATCTGTCAGGCAGTGTACAGTACCTATAGAATGAGCACCTATTGGAGCCAACAGACAGGAAAATGTACCAAAGTAATTGAAAGCAGAAATCTGTGGGATATCTCCTGCCTGAGACCAATGCCTTATTAAGAAAACAAGAAAAAAAGCCTTCAAGAGCATGGCATAGTTATCAGCTTAATTAGAATGCCATGCATTGCCAGTCTTCTGCCAACATGGGCTTGCATTGTTCTTCATTAAGAAGTAATCTCTGACAATTAGCTTCCAAAGCTAAAAGTAATTGAAGCAGAACTTCCCAGAAGCCTGATTGCCTCCTATCCTGCAGAGCCCAGGTAAGTGGAAATTAGTTTCATTGGCGGACTCAGTTTTGTCAGATTGTAAAAACCAGAGAAGCAGTGGAACAGACAGGCTGTAGCACTCTGATTATTATTAAGCGGCTCACACAATTACCTTCTCCCTTGCTCTTTGGTCTCCCACTGCTTGCCTTTCATACAGCAGCTCACCAGCACTCAGCTCTCAATGGGGTTGTCTCCTCTATTTGCAGGAGTTATGGGGGCAAGAGGCTATTCTACAGCTTACTGAGAAAAGTTCCAAGATAATTATTCCCTTTTCATGCTGTTCACTGACAGTGCTTCTCAGATTTGCCTAACTACAAGTGAGGGGGTCAGTAAGACTAGGAGGTGGTATACTGTATTTAGTCCCTGTAGCACTGAAGTGAAAGATTGACACAAACTAATGTGCCTCAAGTCCTGTGCCTTTCCACACACCAGTACAGAGTGATACATCAGCCATTTGGGAAGGGTGAATGAAGGACATTGGCGACTGAAGATACCGCAGCCAATAAGTGTTTCATACAGTAATAAATTTAGCACTTATAGAAGGTAATGAGCTGAATGCAGTACTACTCCCTGTGCAGCAGCCTGTGGAAAATGCAGTACCTGTGAAAAGAATATAAAACCAAGATAATGAAATATACTAATTAAATCAGGGAGGTATTGTGAAAGTTGAGGGTCTATTACAACTAGTGCCCGATCACATGTATATGTAGAATATGATTACAGCTTGAATTGTCTTTTTTTGGTCCAGGGGTATTTCTACGATTTTTATTGTTATTTATCAAAATCAGTTACTTTCTGGATAAAAATAAACACCACTTAAATACGCTAAATTTCGGTTTCTGATATATATTATTACACACATCTATCATACATAATTATATAAAGTGAACTTGCTATATAGAATTGTAGATGTCCACCTAGTAGGATGTAGGAAAGAAAACCCAGGTCCCATTGCAAACTGAGCTACTGGAAACAGATCCCACATGGGTAAACCATGTATATCTGTGTAACTTTTCTCAGAAATTATAACTCTGTATTTGCATACAATGTTTAATGCAGAAATCCCCATAGTTGACTATGTGAGTGGTGTTTTTTTTTAAAATACATTATAATTTTCCGTGTTTTATTGGCACAAAAAAATAAAACCGATTTTCCTAAGCGTGTCACTGTTTTTCGGGGTTAATTTTGGTTATTATCAGTTAAAACTGAGTAGTGCAAGTCCTAAATATGATGTAGTCCAGTCAAACACACTGTAGTTTCTGAAAACTCAGAATAGTGCTGCTTTAAGAAGATGAGATTATAATAGCTGTGAGCCAAAAAGTGATAACAGACTTATTTTTTAAACTCAGCACTTTGATTATGTCTTCAGTCATATTATAATAGATCCATTTTCAAACCAATTACCTAGCAATAGAATTTTACACCCCCCTTAACAGAGGAATGGATATCAATCTGCTTGCAATCCCTGATCTTTCCCATGGACAGTGTCTAGGGTGCAGAGGTTTCTTGATAATTGACATGTGAGAACAACAAGGTAATTTATCTACACTCAAACCCAACTAATGTTTTTGTGTATGAGGACATTTTTAAAATGTGTTTTTAGGTTACGTTTTGTTTCCACATCGCTTCATGTCGCTGTATCAGGTAAGATTCAAGATTCTAACGTCATGTTAACTTTAGAGGGCATCTGTACCATATGATAATGACCACTCTACCATGAACATGAGGGTTATCATTAAATATTTTTATTGTCAGATGGGCAACATCAGATTTGTTTTATTGCTTCACTAAGGCCTGGAAAATCAAGATGGTACTGATAACAGCACACATGCATCAGCTGATGACCTGTTAGATTACAGTTTACCGTATCTCTCAGCAGGCTCCACTTTGCTCTCTAACAGCCACATCTGCACTCAAGGCTGCTTCATACTCTGTTATCAGAAAGTCTATTTGTAAGAATCTGTCTGATGGATTATCTGGGAGCATTGAGTTGATCCACTAACCATCCACCAGCTCCTCTCTACAAAATTTTTATGTAGCCTCCCACACACTCATGTCACCAAAATAGCCGCACAGTATTATGATTATATATATAAATACATGGAAGACAATGTATAAAAAAAGAGAATGGTACAAAAAAAAACAAATAAGACTGCTTAATGATGGGTCAATGACGGCATTATTATTGATAATATATATGCAGAGAACAGAAAAAGGGTTGTTCTGTTTTGCTCATTAACTGACTGAATTTTTTTTTAGAGGCTTGACTTTCCAGTATTCAATAAGAGGGGAGCAACATTATTGTTCCCAATCAGAATTTCAATTATGTCAAAAGGAAATAATAAAATGTAGCTGGGTTGAAGGCTCCTGTCTGAACTCAAATCTCTCAACATTCCAATAGAATTAATCAGCACCTCAAGAACCTGGAAGTAGTGGTATGTGTGGGGTTCCCAGACAGGAGGTCACGTGACTCACAAAAGGTCACCTGGTGAGTCAGCACCAAAGTCTGAACCCCTGGCCTCCAAGCATTTACTAACAGATATAGTACTGACAGACATACTGCTGCATCATGAAAAGAACCACAGTAAAGAGCAGCTGTACCATGCACAATAAGAATGAACCAAAAATAAGCTAGAATCCAGAAGGGAAAGCAGGGCTACAACTACTTTTTAAGTTTTTCTTCAGTCTCCTTGAATTTTGTTTTTAATATACAAAAAAGCAGGAATGGACATTCCTTTAATGAAGATTTGTGGGGAAGTCAGTTGATACCAAGAGCTTTTATTTATGGCATGGCTGTGTAAAGTTGAATGCGTTGCTAATGCCTTGTAATGCACAAAGAAACAGCAACAAATCCGTAACAATGGGCCCCTCATGCATTATTCTCCATGAGTGTGTGTGTGTGTGTGTGTGTGTGAGAAGGAATGGGTTTTGCAATCTCATTCCCAATTCAGCTGCCCTTGATATCAACCACAGATCTTCCGGGGAGCAGGGAGTTTCAGTAAAAATTTGTGAAACATGCCCAGAGCAGGCTTCTAGAGGGCCATCATAAACCCTAAGTAGACACCTGTCAAGAACTGTTCTGCAATGACCCTTAATATCCATACAGGCTGCCAATTGAAAGTTAAAAGTGATTGAAAAGCTGATATTTTCAGCTGCATAAATGTGACAAATGAATATATTTGTTCAGGGCAGCCTACTTTAACATGCACATAGTCATTTATAATGAGTCCCTGTCCTCTGTGTTACTTGCTGAGCTGCACATATTGCCTTTTCATTTCTTGTTCAAGTATCAGTAGTGAGTGACGTGTACTATACATTGCTGCTGGTACAGAAGACATAGAGACAGTACTATTCTAGTGGTAAGAACTACAGTAAGTTGAAAGCAGTGTGGACTATTGGTTATGAGTAGTCAGGAACCCCTGTAGAGTTAAAACTGGGAGGCAGCTTGGCCTAGTGGCTAGATTGTCAGCCCATAGTAAATCGCAGGCATGGGTTATTTTCCCCTCTCATCTGTGTTATGGATGAGTGAGCACTAAAAAACACAATATGAATGTCAACATAATGTCCATCAACAACAAGTAATATCACATATCCTCCCCCCCTTGCGCTTTGTTTCACCTTGTGTTATTTCTACAAGAAAGTATTTAAAACACAGTTAGAACGCCAATACATTTATGAAGAAGTTACTTATGAATATGTAAAACATGATTCACAGTTTACAGCAGACTAACCCCCCATAATGCACAAAACACTAAGTAAATCTGTGGGAAGTCATTACCCTAGTAAACACCCAGAATTGATGTGTCACTGTGCTCTAGTTGCTCAAAATGAAAAAATTCAGGTACCAGTATCTAATGCTAGAATTTAACACCACAGCACCAGTTTTATAGCTCTGCACATGTCTGTCTGACCAGTCCCACAGTTACAGAACTGCTACTGGACAGAAGATGGGCACTATTACTCAAATCTGAACAGATCTTATACTGCAGTGTGGCAGAGGAAGATACCGACAGTACAGGGATCATAGTGTGAACGGTACTTAATCTTGAAATTTCCTGGTGGCAAGTTTACTGCATTTAAATAGAACAGACTGTTCCATAATTATTAAGAGGAAAAAATACATGCAACGCAGTAAATCCTCCAATCCTCCATGGACCAGGAGATGACTGTAAAATATCTTTTTAGAGAATCCAATTCTTACTGTGAAATTGTTAATAAGGCATTTCCAATTATGTATTTCAAGAAGTTTGAATATAAACCCTGTACCCTTAAAAATATTATGTAGAATACAGTACAGTAATTCCAGAAAAAAAGGGAGGACGGTGGTTAGAGCATAGTCCAAACCACAAGTTTCCAAATTCTGATAACAGATGTGAACTCCTAAAAAGAATGTTCTGCTTATCAGGGATTTGCTGTATACAGTACGAGGAACCAAATTATAGTTATTGCTACACTTACTGTAAAAAGCTAAAACCACCCTTAAGTTTCTCAAGGGAAAGAGTTATCTAAAATATGATAAGCAATTTTTGTATCAGCAAGTGCAGTTGGTTTCAATTACGTTTATTTCATACTAATAAGCAGCTGGGTTGCTGACTGGCAAATGTGCCAGTCAGCACTATATTCTGTATATCACACAGCCTTTTCTCTCAGCAGAGAGCAAGGAAATTGTTTTCCAGCTATAAACTGCGGTATCTTCAGAATAGGCTGGAAGAGTATGGTGTCTGCTGTCCCTGCAATTAAAAAAAACTGCATTATTGTGTAGCCACACAAGTTAAACTGCGAGTAAATAGGTGCAGACCGCTACAGGGACACCAAATTGTCCAGCTGGTACATATCTCAGATATGTAGTGTCATTATGTAGCATTTCTTGTGCTTTTTTTTTTTTTTTTTTTTTTTTCACTTCTCTATGGAGCTCTCTGTAAAGGGTATACTTACAGGACTGTAACGTGTCTTCATCTACTGAACTCACTTTTTAAAGATAAAGTATATAAAGTGGTGTAGCTGCAGTGGGGGGTGAATGGGGATTTAGGCCTGAGTGTGAGGATAAAATTGAACTTTGCGGTTTTCTGTTTTACAGTGTTGGAGTCCAGTAGCTTACTTTCAGAGCAATGTCCAGTTAGTTATATTATTTCCCTTGACGTCAGCCCCCTGCACCGCTGTACTTCTCAAGCAGTTGTGTTATAGCGTTGCAAGAGATGGGCTTTGTTGCTTAGTTTAGGCATCATTTCCAGTGGAAATGCATTCCCTTTGGTTCACAGGGGTACCAGTAGGATCTAGTGTTCAGAATTTGCTGAGAAGCTCTGAGTGGGTGCAGGTAAAAAGCTGAGAGGGCAATTTGACAAATATTTTTTAAAGCTCTGCACTGGACAACTGGGGTATCAGTGTTAAAAAACTGGAGACTAAATACTGGTCTCCAGTTTAACTTCTTGCACTGGCATACATTTCCCTCAGAATGTGGTTGCGGTTTTCTGGACTTATTTACACTAAGTATTGAATCCGACTATGAGAGTGCGACTATGATACTTTTTTGTTAAGCCATTAAAAATTAATGTTTGGCTCAAAGACCATAGTCTCT
This sequence comes from Polyodon spathula, assembly GCF_017654505.1. Taxonomy (NCBI): domain Eukaryota; kingdom Metazoa; phylum Chordata; class Actinopteri; order Acipenseriformes; family Polyodontidae; genus Polyodon; species Polyodon spathula. The sequence continues at coordinate 23,838,149 of NC_054541.1, read as the reverse complement.
CTCTCTCTCTCTCTCTCTCTCTCTCTCTCTCTCTCTCTCTCTCTCTCTCTCTCTCTCTCTCTAGTAATTTGCAAAACTCCAAAAATGTTCATTCAAAACCCTTTGATGCTATAATAGTAATGTCTACAAGAAGCTACAAATTTCAATATGATAACACTATGTAACACAATTTTTGTTCCTGGGTAGTAAGTGTTATTTCCTAATTGCTTATGCCTCAAAAGTATAGAAAATGGCTATTATTCCCCACAAACTTTGCTTTTGTGACCAGGACAGTGATATTTCAAAATATCACTATTTCCAATGGGAAAACGGATAAAGTCAGAAAAAAACAACATATGAATCCAAATATATGAATCCAGTTTTTCGAGATTTACGATTATACTGTAAATACAGTATAATCGTAAATCTTGAAAAACTACTCACTTTGACTTTATGTGAACGAAAAGACAGACATTTGCCCGTTTTCTCATTGGAAATAGTGATATTTTGAAATATCACTGTCCTGGTCACAAAAGCAAAGTTTGTGGGGAATAATAGCCATTTTCTCTACTTTTGAAGCATAAGCAATTAGGAAATAACACTTACTACCCAGGAACAAAAAAATAATAATAATTTGTTACACGGTGTAATGCAGAACCTTACTCTAGAAAAGTCTAAGAAATGCTGGATTGTAGGTGAACATTCTTAGAGGGTTAGGCATAGGATAATTGCTGTCATTACCAATAAGTCAATATGGGAAAAAGTAAAAAGCTATCTGAAGACCTTAGGCCTAAAATAAATTATTGTCATAAAAATGGAGAAGGATGCAAAAAGATTTCCAAGCATTTCAACTATTGCTTGTATTAGTTTGGTCTGGGAGAAAGAAGGTTCTTTCACCAAGAGCAAGTATCGCTTAAAGTTTGCAAAGCAGCATTTGAATGATGGATATGAGTTCTGGTCAAAGGTTTTGTGGAGGGATGAAACAAAAATCATGCTGATAGTTGTTACGCTTGGAGAAAGTCTGGTGAGACGTACAAAGAAAAGAACACCATACCTACTGTCAAGCATGGAGGTGGCAATATCCCTCTATGAGGCTGTTTTTCCTCTAATGGCAATTGGTTTAAATTGCAACTGGATGTTCCCACACAACAACAATTCAAAGCACAGATCAAAATCTACTTCAGAAAGGTTAAAGAAGAATAATGGTCCAGTCAAAGCCCCGATTTAAATCTGATTGATCCCAATCTTTGGTATGAGTTGAAGAAGGCTGTGCAAAGAGAATTCCTCATATCCTCAATTCCTGATTTATTAACTGGAACAATTTTGTGTTGAAGAATGGTCCAAAATCATGCCAAAAGCTCATTGATAAACATCCTAATCAATTAAAATAGGTTATTATTGCTGAAGGTGCCTCAACTAGCTATGAATTTCATTTTCCTTATCAGGGTATAAATACTTTTGAATGAGCATTTTGGATTTTTGCAAAAAAGTTGCTTTAATAAATAATTGTAGACATAACTTTTTTCCTCATCCCCAAAAGCAAAATTATGCATAAAAGATTTTTCCTAAAATTTCTAAATTTCTACTTGGATATATAAACTTTTATACAACTGTATATAATGTAACACAGCAGGGTGTAATAGAGTAATATCCTCCCTGCCTAAAAACAGGAGTTAATTGTTTTTGTTTAATTGTTTTACTATTAATTATCCCCTGCACCTCCAATTTCTGTGTGCTGGGTCATTTTTAAAGGGGCAACGAACTTACAATATATATATATATATATATATATATATATATTATATATATATATATATATATGTGTGTGTGTGTGTGTGTGTGTGTGTGTGTGTGTGTGTGTGTGTGATATTATATATATATATATATAATTATATTTGATTCTCGATACACTCTGAAAGTAACACTGCCAGGCCAGTAAATCTTGCTTCCTCGATAAACGACAGTATAAGATTGTGTGCTGTTTCTTTGTTCTGCTACAATACAAGTAATTCATATCCTGCAGTGATAAAAAATGGTGAAACACTTTACACTGCCTGCCCAATCTGCTTTCCTCTCACCCCTTACTGCAAACGGCACCCAGCTGACAGGAAATAAGTGGAAATATGGAAATGAAATGATTCACAATTCCCCACGGTGTCTACAAATGTAATTACAGAGGAATGGACTGGGGTAAATGGGATAAAGGGGTAGGGAGTTCAAGCAGGGGAGTGGGGGTAGGGTTGTGAGTTTGCCTCTTTTTAAACTTTCATTGAGCAATACATCCACCCCTGCACAGACAACCCCCCATCACCAACACACACACGCACTCACACAAAATAGCACATTCAGAGTTAGGGTCGTGAGTATGTTTTTATGTTCATTTCAGGTCACCAGCCTTTTAAAGCTGTCAATCTACAGACCAGCATTCTGTATTCAAATTATTTTGCTAGTACAAATAGAATTCGTTTTCTGTTGGAACTCAATGAGATTATATTAAAAAAAAAAGTTGTTGGATTTGTATTTGTCACAGACAACACAAATGTCGTAATATTCACAATTGATGTTTAACTATCCACTCCCCTTATATTTTCCAGCGCAGAAAACTTACTATCGTAGATTTTTTGTTAAGTCATTTATCCTTATCCCTGCATGCAAACCTAGGCTCTTTTGATAAAGCTTGAACTTGTGAGTTACGTAAATTGTGTTTTTATGAATGATGTGCTGTTAGATACTCATGAAGCAGACTTTGGTTGGCTTCTTTAATAGTTTAGAATAGCACAGGAGCAGGGAGCACATCCCAGGGCTTGTTTTTTTTATCAGTGGGTTGTCCTATCACTGAGGGAAGACATCCTCCAAGTCAAGTGTAATTAAAATTTGGAACTCCACTTCTTTCTTATCATAATTCTGTCTCTCCTGCCAAGACTTGCGGGAGCAGAGACTATTTTCAGTATTCTGCCAACTTTCAATTAAAACAACTTCCTGCTCTTCTTAGATCCCCAGCCCCCTCTCTTAGCAAGCTTTTGGTGGAACATTTGTTCTGGTGCCATCTTTTACCATAATTATGTTTAAAGATAAGGCTGGTATCTGGATATATTGCATATTTCAGAAGGAGGTGGAGAAACATGGGTGCATTCCTATGGATGATATGACTTCAATCTTAATTCAGTCTTGTATGACTGGAGTATTCAGGAGTTTAAAAAAAAAAAAAAAAAAAATTTGGTTGGTACCCTTTTAGTAAACTCCATTCAACTATGCAAATGGAATTATCTCTTCAGCACTGTTCAACTCCATTCATAAGTTCACTGCAAGGTTTTCTTAGACCTTGGAAAATATGGAAGCCTTGTATTTTAAGCTCTCAAACAATATTGCTGAGTACACAAGCACACACACTGTCATCCTGTGTTTTATACACTTCCATTCTAATCTTCAAATCAATTCTCCTATCGCTACTCTGCTGTATAACACACATCGCCCAGATGGATCTCTGAGCCGTGATTTTAAATATCCATCCCTTTGCAGACTAGCCAAAAACTAATTACAACAAGGGCTGAGGCAGAGCTGCTCTATGGAGTCCATCCCACAGGTGAGGATGTGAATTGAACTAACAGGCTGTCACTGTTAGACCCCAGGAAGGAGAATTACAAAGCCTGGACAGCCTTGTGCTTTGTAGGTGGGAAGTGCGACTCAACGGTTTTCTAATGGGCTGGAAATTGGCAAGAATTGTCTGTAAAAATCACTGGGTTCTGATAGAATTTCTAACAGAGTAGCTTCTGTCAGGGCATTTGTGGCCACATTATACGGTTAGAAATACGCAAATAGACCAAGTTAATGCAGACTAGACGTTAGAGAAGAGGTTTTTATTGCTTTGCTAGTAAACAAGGGGTGATACTGATAGTACAGCAACTGTTGCATAATGGAAACATTGATTTTATTCTTTAAATTGGTTTATTGTTTACATGGGTAAATTGGTAACAATAAATATGAGAACAGAATTTCTGTTGGCCCATACCACCACTGCAGGGTCTATCACTGAGAATATCAATACATAAAACAAGGTCCACTTGCTACAAAATATTTTTCTGACACTGCCCCTGAGGGGGAGATGATATATCCGAACTATCCTGCAGCTTTGCCATTCGCCACTGGTTAAAAAACTCCTTCGCAAGGCTAAAGGATATTTTGCTTACTTTTGACCGGATTCCTACAGTACTGCTTACATTTATGAGAAACTGAAGCGCTGTTCAGTAGCTTTTCATTTACATTAATATTGATAATAGAAATAACCTTGGCAGAGAATAGGCTTGCTTTTTGTCAAAAAGCAGGACAACTTGATCCCAGCTGCTTCTTGTTGTACCCTACAAGTTCACAAAGCACGATCATCAATGTTTCAGTTATAGACTCAGGTTACTCCTTATCCCTTGGCAGAACCTTAAAGCCCTATATTATAGAAGGCAGGGGTGTGCTATAATTAGTAAGCAAGCACAGAAGTTGGTAGAAGAACACATGCTAGATGACAGGGAACTAGCCTACTAAACATTGCTATGTACTTTCACTAGAAGAAGGTTTTGCAAAAACCACCAATTCCTTATGGTGCCCTGCCCTTTGTAATAGCGGAGGCATGAGGCTTGCTGCCTTCCAGAAAAAAGCCACATAGGGACAAGGCGGTGCTGTGGTGGGCAGCAGTCTAAAAGCCTAAAAGCCCGGTGCTGATTACATTCAGTGACCTGCCTCCAAATCCAGCCACTAGATCACTAAGTTGGGTGATAATAGCTCGTAAAACTAATAGGCTGCATTATTCTCCTCTTTTCTATAGAAAAGAAGGTACTGAAAAGAAATATATGTAGGTGGGACTAAATCGGGGGAGCAATGTCATTCTATGTCTGTGTGTGAGTGTGTATGTGTGTGTGTGTGTGTGTGTGTGTGTTTATATATATACACACATATATACATATATATATAAAGGCAACAAGAATTTACTAATGAAGAAAAAATGATTCAAATAAAAAAAAAAATAATAATAATTGATTAAGTTTATTTACAGTGTTGCAGGTTCCAGAGTGTTTTTTAAAATGTGTCATTTTTCTTAAGTGCTAATAGTGGCCCGCAGTGCCTAATGCAACCAAACAGGTGGGCCCCCACTTTTGTCTCCTTTCCCAAAAATAAGAAGGGCAAAGAACTGATTTATTGTTTTGTTTAGTTCTTAGCTTGTTTTTCATACTTTAATTTGTCATATGAAGATGAGAAATACAACATTAATGATGAGAAATTGCTGCTGCTCCCTGCTACCTAATCACTTCAGGGGGTGTATTTCAAACTTCCTCCAGTGGTCAAGTTGCAATTAGACCCTGTGACCTACATTTGGCGATAGGAACATTCATCCACATCACACAGACATCTTATAAAACATCTAGGCTTTGTTGTCTAAAATATTAATACGGTCATGATGACCATTAAGAACATTCATTCCCACTTTCTCGAGGCAGTCTTCACAATAGGAACAACAGTGTCACCTTATTACTGGAGGCTTTTATGTAAACAGCACTGAAGATCTTAAAATGGTCATTTTGGTGCAACGGAACAAAAATATACAAATGTTGTACAAGCCTCTGTAAACTCCTGTTTTGTGTAAATACATCTGCTTGCTTCCATAGCTCCTGCTGAAGAGAAAATAGGCAGCACCTGCAAAGAATAATGGCAGCCGAGAAAGGGAGGGAGACACATTGCTTTATCACAGGGCTATGACTTGAAAGCAAAGGTTTCCCATTTTTCCATTGTAACTGTCGTTATACTTCACTGATCCACAACAACCCATTTCTCATCCTTTGTAGGAATCTTCAAAACCTAAACCCTTTGATATTCAAAGGTTATGTCTTTGCTGGACACTTACAAACTGTACAGATTTATTGCACAGCGAGTCTGGGACACAGAGGTGTGGTGATATGCTCTGGTTACAGTATGATAGCAGTGGAAGAGATGGAGTTTTGCACAAGGTTATACTGTTTCCATGTAGTCAGCTCTCACTACCTAGTGTGTCATTAAGCCTTATGGAAGGAAATAGATAAAGACAGGGATTCTGGTATGTTTGCATGCCAGGTTACTTTAGACTTCAACTACAGGTAGCTCTGGTTTCCAGTCCTGTAATCCTATAATTTTTGGAGAGATTTTGGATGTACAGCCCTCTGCATGAACATTTGTTTTAAAATCTGACTCAATACCATCTTGACAGAAATGTTATCAAGGATTATGGCATTAAAACCATCGGCTTTTAAGCTACAATCATATTTGATTTTTTTTTTTTCAAAACTGTATCCAAAGCTATGTAAGTGAAGTCCAAACTGAAATGTACCCAGTGAGAGATGCTGAATGTTAATTTGTTTTCTTCAGCAGATCACTTGGAAGATAACCAGTCCACAACACAGGTTACGTCTCTGTGCTGGACAGAATTTGACCAATGCACTTAATCTATCACCGTTCTTTGCTTGTACTTTATGATAGCAGCCTGGTTGCCTTCTTAACAACCTAGGGGGAGAAAATCATAGATTTGCCTTGTGATAGTGGAAGAAAACACTGAGCCTCTCCAAGCCTCCTGATTTACAATTCTAAACGGGCAAGGTCACAATACTGCAAATGAGGGATTCAGAAGCTTTTATTACTGCTTCATTGTACGGTAAGGGTCAACTAACACCCCGTAACACTGCAAGAGTAAATAAGATGCATCATTGACTATTTTGTCTGTCAGTCACCAACAAGCATGTTACCATTTAAAACTAAAGCTTTCTAACCACACACACCAATGCTAAAGAGTCTACAGTACTGTATAATGGCTCTTAAGCTGCATCCACTGGACAGGGCGATGCGAGCAAAGTCGCTGAATGTCAATCCACACCACTTGGAAACGATCCAAAAGACTGGAAATAAATACATGACCCCGCCTGTGAATTCCTATTGGACATACTGGAGATGGGCTGTCCCATTACAAAACAGGTCTTGTTTGGTTACCACCCTGACCTCCGGCAACTCCATTGTAAAATAAAGGTTGGACTCGTAAAATCTATAGATCAGAGTTATTGAACATCCCTATAGATCCAACAGGTTTATTGTGATCATATACTAGTAGTAATTGTACAGTTGTAGTCGTAGTATTTTTTTTTCATGGTACCAGTAGTAGTAGTAGTCTAATTTGAAGCTCGGTCAGCAGACAGCTGGACAATAGTAGAATAGTTGAACTGATATTTTCAACACAATTATTTTATTGTTATACATTTATATATACAACTTACTGCAATCTCAGTTGTGTTTCTTTACAAATTCCTTCTTTGATCCGTTTTGTTTATTAACTTTTTAAAATATTTTAAAGTGCAACATTATTATTATTATTATTATTATTATTATTATTATTATTATTATTATTATTATTATTATTTAGTCTTTTCTTTAAAAACAGAACTTGACAGATTTTTTTGTTTGTTTTTATATATGGCTCATAATCATCAGAACTATGTATGAGCTTGGTAATGTTGGGATGTGTCACATAGAATACAAACATATTGCTGGCTTTGTTTTATAATGTATAGAATAGTAGGACCTTGATAATATTTTTGTTTGTTTGGTGAATCTCCACAAAACTTCACTTTATGTGTATGTAAAGACCTTCATCTTGTCACGGATTTGTGCCACAGAACAATTTAGTGAACAAAACATTATTTATCATAAAAACAAAACAAACAAACAAACAAACAGAACAAAAAAAAAGCCATAGCTTAAAACTAGGTCACATTTTCAAGTTGGGTGAATGCGGGACCTTTTTTGTGACATTTTGAAAATCCAGCAAAAGTGCACATTTTTTCATTTAAATGGTGGATATACAGACTGCATGTATGCTCCGGTTTATTTTTGCTTATTAATAAACCTATTTTTATGCAAATTGCACAATCAGAAAGAAAATGTCTTGGTGCTGCTAATTGCACCACCTGCAAGCCACAACTACTGTACTACATACAAATCGCAGTACCCTACTCACCAGAGGCACCAACATCTTCTACGATGTTCACCCAGGCATTTTCTTTCTTCTGGATGTCTTTATAATCGTTCAGTTTGCAATTATATAATAACAGATACTGCTGCACCTCATAAGTTAACTTTTCGTTGTCCATTATTTATTTTAACTAGTTCTGAGGTGTGACTTGTTTTGAGGCATGTCAAGAGTATTAAAATTGCTTCTGATTGGTCAGTGTCATTCAAGTTGTGCAATGAAAAAAAATAGAAACAGGTTCTATTTTAGCACAACGAAATTTTCTAAAAGTGACATCGCTCGTGTTTCTCGCTGCTGGTGTGGACACTCCCATTTGACTTCTAAATTACTCGCTCACATTGCTTGCGTCCAGTGTGGATGCAGCTTTACAGCTTAATACTGAGTCCTGTATTGAATCTGTTTGCTCCAATAGCTCCCCAAACAATTATTTTAAAAGAATCTTACTGTTTACCATGCCAGGCAGTGGATCCCTTGGGAACCTTTGGATTCACATGGCTTCCTCTACACTACCGTACAGTAGCTCAGGCATACAGCCATCAAGACTCGATTCCCCAAAAGCCAAGTACATTTTTTGCTATGGCAGATCAATGTTAATTCTTAACTTTGTGTGCAGCTGTCCCAACTCTTAAATGTAACGATATTCACGTCACAAAACCCCTTTTTTTTTTTTTTTTTTTTTTTTTACAGTAGGGAGACTTTTGACATTGTGTGTAATTTCTGAAGCCTGTCACAATACAACCAAAGAAAGGAAACAATTCAAACTGACCAAATGCATACCCCAAAAACACATGTTCAGCAATAATTGTATCATATATCACTCAATACTTGACTTGCTTTAGAGTTTTATTCTTTTAGCCATAGTTACAACATATTTAGTGCCGTATGTTGTTAAATAACCTTTTGATCTCTTAGAACAACCAAAGATCAGAACTCTACAAGACAGAAACGAATACCAGGCAGCTGACAGACTGAATAAAAACACCAACTAGTCATTTTTGCTCCTAATAATTTCCGCTGGTGGTGCATCTCTTTGAAGGCAGTCAAATAGTTTCAGGACTCTCTCACCCATTTAGTGTCTGGTCTACCTTATATAGAAAGCTAATGCCATTCAAAATCCAGGTTTAGAACATGACATCAGTACTTGATGTTTACCTGACTTCAATGGAGCTACACAGAAGATGTAGGGCTTAGTGGCCAGTGCCACACAAATCTCTTGCTTGTTACACACAGATATCACATTCCAAACTGCTCAAGATAGAGCCATGCCAGCTATCAACAAGGTCCAGTATGCATCACACAATTTTTGTGCGGTCCTACTGCCAAAACATCAATACATTGCGTCTTCATTTGGTGTCCAAATCACATTTTACAAAGAAACTAAAGTCAATTTTAATAGCTTTACGTAAAAGAGATTATTTTGGGTGTTGCATGGACTCAAGAACTTTTATTGTAGAATAATTAGAGTGCTATGTGGCAATGTTGTGTTGTGTCCAATAGCCAGGCATGCTTGAATATGCCACATGCAACTTGCAGTCAGCTCCAATACAGCAGGAGCAGGGTGGTAGCTTCCCGTGCACAGCCAGCATCAGACCTGTGAGTCACCGTCATCACACAAAGAGCTGTTATTAGTCTGTGGTTATTCTAACCAGTGTGGCGTGAGCAGTTCCCTGTTAAAAAAAACATTTTATTTCCTAATGAACATCTTCTCTGGAAAAATGCAGTGTTCTTCTTTTTATTATCTGTCTCTACCAGAAGTCTAAGTAAAAAAAAAAAAGTTTGCACTTTCGATGTGGTGGATTACTGCATAGCTTTGATAAAAAAAATCCTCAACAAGAAAGAAGTGCATCATCATCTCTCACACCCAATGACTGTCACACTGGGTTCAATCACTGAAGCACATTCTATTACCGTACTGTAATGCTTCATACTGCCATGTGGAATAAACAGCATGTCCAATGAAGAAGTCCTTAGGAAAGGTGGGCATATATATATCCTGCATTGATTTTCCTGCATATATAGTGTGTGGACATGGGAGTGCAGTAATTTAATTCACATGCAGTTGTACCGAGATTCCAACTGAATGATTGATTAGCAATCGAGTCTCAGTACAGCTGCATAAATGCAGCATGTTTCACTCACTCGGGGTTGAGTGTTCGGTGTGTGGAGAATGGAGAATGGGTGAAAGAGAGAGAGGACATGATTTATATTATATACAATTACAATTGCTATGGGGTGCTGGAAGTGCCAGCACGGCACTTGTGTTCTGTTCATCCTGTTCTGTTTCTCTATTTGTTTTGGGTCACGCGCCGTTTATTTTGTAACAGTGTTTGTGTTTTGTTCAACCTTTATTTTCTGTATGTTTATTAAATACTCGCAACAGCGCGTTTCATTCACCATTTCACCACACAGTGCTGTGTGTTCCTTTTTGGTCTGACATCACCACTAAAGCCAGCTTGTTCACAATCGCTCAAGATGAAAATCTTGTAATTTGATCTGAATGGGTAGCAGCCTAATGAACTATAAACACTGCTTGACATTCATGGATTTTGAGTACCTTGCATGCTAATTTCTCACAAAAGTCAAGGCAGTTATTCCAAGGACCAGCAAACTTGGTAGTTGACACAATTTTACAAAAGTTAATTTTTTTTTTCATCGCAGTTATTCCAAGGACAGTAAACTGGTAGGTTGTCCTGAACATCAATTTTACCCCGATTACTCCCCCCCCCCCCCCCCCCCCCCCCCCAATTATGTTAGGTTCCTTTCTAAATAAGTAAGCCTTTATATTTACATACTTAAATGTGTTCAAAACCAGGAGCTTGTCTGTCCTGCACACACCTTGCAGACAGACAAGAAGGCTTCAGTATTCAGTTCCATAAATTCAGTGTAGATGTCACCAGAAATTAAATGAATCGGTAATTTAACGCATGAGAGAAACAATGACTCATGCTACACAGATATGAAAGATTGTCCACGTTTATGTATACTTTAGTTTATACAGTATTAATACAGTAGTTACTGTATTTAGTTTAAATATAGTATCCCACGAGGTATATAAAAGTAGAAACAGTGAACTGGCTGTTCAAGATCACTTTAAAAGAGCTTGTTTTTGTTTTTCTGTGCCATTAAGAGTTGTGGACAGGCTCTCTCTGGACCACAAACTTGCTCTGGGAATTAATAATCATGCAATATGACAATGTTGCTCTTTTTTAAGTTAAGGAAATGACACAACCTCCACTGGATGTAACAAGTCAGAAAATATGACATCACTGGAATTCAATTTCTTCTGTTCAGAAGGTCAAGAAGAAATGGGTTCTAGGACTGCAGGGACCACCGCGTTCAATTTCTCAACCCTGACTGACATTTTTTAATAATGACTAAATAAATAAATAAATAAATATTTTATAAGACAATATGAGCTGCTGTTACAACAGTAGCTGATGTAAATCTAAGAAAGCAAAGGGAACTGAATTATGTAAATGTTTTGTATATCTGAAATTAATTGTATTGCTTTTATAAAACAAACATGCAATACCTTCATGCTACATTCATAATGAGTGATATAATTCAAGATCTCTTGAACACCCTGGAAAGTTTGCTTCCCTCGTACCACATGTATAGCCTGCAGTTAAAATACCTTTTCAGGGTAAAATAACTAAGGCAACAACTAATAACACTGTGTATACTCCTTCAGATCCAATGAAGTGCTAAGAGAGAGGGGTATCCAGAGACAGCATGTCTTTTCATAAATAATGCACCTCTTACCCTTTCTACACTGCAGTTAAACAAGCCTGCTTTAGCACTAGGGAGAGAAAAGATGCTGCCCAGTTGATAGTTTCAGCAAGGAGCAAATTCTTTGGATATGTGTAGCCTTCCAGAGTAACATGCAATTTATCATATGCACCCTTGATTGGAGCAGAAAATGAAACCAAGTTTTTAAATAATCCCAATACTATACATGGTACATTCATACATTAAGTACCCTAACTAGTGAACGGGGGGCAAGAGTTTTTCCACTTACATTCCTCTCTAAAAGATGTGATTATAAATCAAGGTTGATAAAGTCCATCTGCAACTTGCATGGAGCCTGTAATTTTGAACAAGAACTGTAGATGACCTGCATTAATGTGCAGTAGGTTTTGCTCAATATAAAACATCTGAAAATCCAATGTAATCTCACAGCCAAAAGCACAGTTGGTGTACGATATAGGTTGTGCTGTAGACCCGTAAAGTTAATTAAATGCACACACCCTAAAGCAGTGATATTCAACCCTGACCCTTGAGATCAATTCCAGTCCTGGTCTTTATTCCAACCAGCTCCTAAATTAATTAATTGTCTCTTAGCAGCTTCAATTGACTACATTAGAACCTGCTTGGAGTAAAAACCTGGACTGGATTAGAGTACCACTGCCCTAGGGTGTGTATAATCGGAACAGGATGGAAACAGAAACATTATAGAATGTTAATATATATTACAGACACAGGTTTATATCAACAGGAGTGAAATATAACATTTGAAACATGGGCCTATGCCCCCACCATTACCCCAGCTTTCAGGATACATAATGTTGAAAAACAACACCTTCCACCAACCCTTTGTTAATATGAATTCCGATCACTTCCCTACAAAGAGAGGAGGGATTGGAAAAAATGAAGGCCTGGCTGCATCGACAAATGTGCCTGTTTCAACATATTTTGCTCCCGGCTCCCAGACAGGTGAAGCACAGCAGAAGAAGGGTTACAAGCTATTTACTGTCAAAGGTGCTATGAAATGCTCAAACTCACATACCTGTATTTAGACTGCTTGTAAAGACACCAGCAGAAGAATGTAACGATCAACCTTACATCTGTGACAGATACAGTGGAAACGTTTGATCTCCTATATCCTTTTACAGTTCTTCTCTATAACTGAACTCTTAATTGAAAGAAAAGGCAGCAGAAAGAAAAGGCAGAAAGTGTGAAACACATATATATATATATAATATAGTCATATATAGTATACTATATTATATATATTATATATAATATATAATATATATGATGTCTGTAGTACATTTTCTTCAACTCACTGCAGTTAGTAGAAATAAGAACATGAGCAACCAGAAGAGACTGAAGGAAGTATTAAAAATAAATTCTGTTCCTGGGCTTTATTTGTCTATTAAATATGAATTACGGTGTCACTTAGCGCAGACCAAGCAAATGAACATTACTGAGAGGGCTTCTGGGACAGTACAGCAGTAATACTGCTTTGGCTTCTGAAATAGAATGCTTTCTATTTAGTGCACAAGCAGACCATCAGCAGTACAGTATTTGGTTGGTAAAAGGTGTGATTGTTTGTTTTTTGTCATTGTGACACAATGGCTTGTGGTGAACTTAGACCAGGAAGGAAATCACAACAGTACTGTGGTATGGAAGCGCTGATGCGCAAGATTATTAATAAATTAACAAAACAAAAGGTTTACACAAGACAAAACACTCAAAACAAAATGACACGACGGCCAAAACAGACAGACAAAACAAACAACAGAGAAACACTAAATAAAACAAGTATCGCACTGGTATAAATCCAGCACGAATAGCAATTGTATTGATCTGTCTAAAGCTTACTCCCGACTCTCTTTCCCGTTCTTTCCACACTGAACTCCCAACCCTGAGTGAGTGATATATATTCACACCAACAATAACACACTACATTCAACATAAAACACAAAAATACGAAGAGGGGTGAGGCACACTGCCACAGTCACCCATGATAAATAGCATTTCTTAGTGCAAAGCACCTGCCATTCGTGGAATTAATTTAATCATAGAGGTTGCCAAAAGAAAATTAAAACAAATGTGTTGTTAGTTTGTCAGAGTAGTAGCTAACTATGCATTTTTATTTTCCAAGCCTACAGCAAACACCAAGGCCAATATCTATGTTGCTGTGCTAATGGACATAAAAATCCACTGAAAGTGTCCCTGAGTGTCTCATCTAGTAAAAGCATGGCTATGTGGTGTGCAGGGTGAGTCATAAAGTCATAAAGTCAGGAGAGCACAGGCTTCTGCCCAGGCTGTGTGAAGTTGCTGTGTGGGGACTTGCTGTGTTGAGGTGAAAAATAATTGAACACTAAAAATAAAAAAGAACAAGGAATATCCATGGTAACAACATATCAAGTTACTGAATATATTAGTAATGGGCTCTTAGGACTGAATGGCACAAGGTACAAATCCTTTATTTATCCTTCTGTCTGACCACCACCCCGCCCCCTTCCTTGCGTCTAGGTCTCTTGACTCTCCCCTTTGTGTGTGTGTGCACCAGTGGGCTCACAAAGCCATGAGAAATTCTGCCCCACTGCATTGTGTACATTTTCCGCTCCTCTAAGTTCTCATAGTTGGGCTCCTCCATACTAGTGTGAAGCCACAGTCGCTGATTGATAGCCACTGAAGTGAAAGGAGTGAATTCATCTCTCTGCTTCTATCTTTTGCTCTGTAACTGCTGGCACTGGTGGCTTGAGCATTACCTGGTATGACATCCTCCCAGCTGCTGAGCTGAGGAATGCAATTAGGAGGCAGCTCTGAAACCCTGTGCAACTGAATAAATGAGCTACCTTTGCTTTTATTTTCTGACCTGCTTGTATTTGCTTTACCAAAAACCAGTGTTCCATTTTTCCAATTAACTCTCACAAGAGACCAAAGCAATCTACAGCTATGTTGGTATGTGTCTGTTCCCACAAAGACTGTGATTGTGTGGAGATGTTAATGTAAACATAATCATGGAAGTGTAGTGTTCTTGTCTGCAAGATCTCCGAGGTCCTCCGAAGCAGTAAGGAACAGTTGGAGCTGAATATCAATATACTAATTGACAGAGGGACTATGTTTACAATCACATTTCAACAAATACATTTCAGGACACCTATGAGCAAGCCTTGTGCTTTAATTACATGGTTCTCAGGGGCTTCAATACTATGATAAGAATGACTTTGTGTCTATTTGGCGGGGCGGGCGGGGCGGGGCGGGGGAGGGGCGGCCCGGGGGGGATGCTTCATTCACTACAGGATTGCTTTTGGGTATGACCCTAAAACACTGAGTAGTTCTGGAAAAAATGTCTTCAGAAATGTCATACACTTGAAGCGCTTAGTTGTTGCAGCTCAGTAATGAAGTGCAGATGAGAACACTCAGGTTCCAGCTGGCGCACCTGAGAATGAGGTCATTAGGATTCAAAGTGTCGGTACCCAAGATAACAAAAATAATCCCAACATTCTGTTTCAAGGTAGCTATTAAGATTAGGCGGTGCAGAGGGCTAATTCCCTAGCCTTCCGTGCCTTTTATCTTTCGAAGCCTGGATTCAAAGCTGGCTCAAATGGCATGTGAAATGAGTTGTCAGAGGAAGCTCTAATGGTGCCTGAATTTAGCCAGCAGCATTTTCTTTACAAATTAAAAATAAATAAATAAAACGGACATAGGTCTAGGGTTCCATTTGAAAAGTCTAAAAAGAAATACTTTCTGCAGGTAAAAGGTTGCTGGACTGTTGATTTTAAAACACCTGACTCCCATTTCTTTGTTCTAACCAGTACTCCTCCCGCTAATATTGAAGGACAAGAAGACTGGGAAATTAATCTGTCATGATTTTATGCTAATTTGTATGGCACCCTACCAGGGGCCTTGTAAGTGCCAACTCGCTAACAGACCGTCATCGACTTCAAACTGCTGAGCTCTGGCAAACAAACATCTGTCAGTTATCTCTATGGGGGAAAGTGATACAACACCACTGGAGCCTGCATTATTAACAAAAGCAGACAAGCTGGGGTGCTGTGTGTAGCTGTTGCCATTACAATAAAATGATTGCTTCAGCACTGAAACTGGCTGCAATGAGAGCCTTCAGCCATAGGCCTAGTGCAAGCAGGGCATCTGTACTTGTTTATTTATGGGAGAAATGGATCACATTGTCACCATATACTGTAAAGGGGTTGATGCAATAAAACAGTAGGTTTTGTGTTGGTTGTACAGCAACAGGATTGCTTCTGAAGTAGGCTATAAAGCAGTTTTCACTCTGCTCATGTACTACACACACAGAGCATACCAAGGCAACAGATATTCTCAATCTACCCCATCTGTGCTAGCTAATAACACCCAGCAGATCATATTTTTATTATTGCCAAAATGAGCCATTATCAGAAGTTGTACAAAAAAAATAGACACATGTATTGCAATGACAAGTAGCTCAACAGGCTCTGGAGCAAGCACTAATTATTGATCAGTATTACAGTTTAACATCTTTATTAAACACAGTACAAGATCATTGGGTAAAAGGCACTTAATAACATGTGCATAAGTAACAACACAAGACCAAAGAAACTATAAATAGAATGAAAGCAACAGATGCGACACAGAAATATGCAAGCTGATAACCTTCAGTGCAGTAGCCTCAAAACAAATAGAATGACTTATGCAAACATTAGTGGTGCATAGTATTGATATGACACCAATCAAACCAATTAACAGCAAGTACAAATACTATTAGTACATAATGTAATCAAACTAGTACCCCCCCCCCCCCCCCCCCCACCAAATACAATAATATAAATCTTTGGTTTAGGAATTGACTGTGTAAAATGTATGATACGGTGTCAGGTTGTCCCCAGGTAGTCACTGTTACCAGAACCCTGGGATCCAATGTGGAGTGTACATCTAAAAGCAGTGACAGCTATATAGTTTACTACCAAAATACTCAGCATGACTTTCAACTCAAAAGCTAATGTCTTCCAAGAAAGTATTTTTGATTCGTCTAATAAAACAGTTATGCTTTTTTAACCTTGTCTCTGAAAATCATTATGCTGATGGATTGTATAGCACTGCCTGGATTTACTGACTGGCACAGGTATGAAATGTCAAAGCTAGTGTGCAGAATCATCCTGTTACAAAAAAAAAAAAAAAATCAATAAAACCTCACTTTTTGCAGGGAGATAAAAGAAACCATTGATATCATAGAATCTAAGCCAAATGGAATGTCAACAAGGCTTGTCTTCTGAGAAGTAACAGGATTTAGCAGACATAAAGGAATTATATTCAAGTGTGGGAGAATGCAGACTGTTGGTTAAATATGCTTGAAACAAACTCCACTTCTCAAATCCACTGAATTTCCACCGTGCCATTTATATGCCCAAAACTTCAGATGAATGATTTTTAGCAAAAAACAATTAACGCCTTTATGAAATAAAATGGTGTTTGATTTGTTATACTAATAACGTGTGGCCCTAGCTAAGATCTTACTGATAGGTTAATCACTGGCTACAGCATTAAGCTCTCTTGGCTTGAATTATTATAACTGGCTATTCACACCCAGACATGTTGTACATTATTACTTTTGTATAGTGCCAAGATTCAGTGCTGTGGGGCGTTAGGGTTTCTGTGAGGAAATTGTTAGCAAGGTAAACTCAGGATACCTCTTCTACAGTCAGATGTTATAATCTTAATGCACAGAAATATTTCTAAGAATTGAATTGGGAAAAAACAATTGCCACAAACAATAAACACTGTATTTTCATGCCAGGCTAAATTGCTGGTGAATTCACTAAAATGCTGCAGGGTTGTGGAATACTCTTCTTTTACTGCAGCACTGAAAGCATACTGCTGACATTTTAAACTACTTTCACTTCCACCAGTCTAAATGATTGTGAGGAGACTGTTCTCTAAATGTTTCTCTAGACAACTGTACCTATTCTACTTGTCTAGTCTCCCAAGGTGCACTACGTATTGTATCTGGCACTGAAGAAATAATGACCCTACTTGTCAGTGAATGTGTTGATAAGAGTGTGACACATCAACCTGCTCTCCTATCAACCCGCTCAAAGCTTCACTAGTTTTACCCACTTCTTAGAACACTCGGCAAGTGGCATTTTGAGGACGCCTGTCAGCAATTTCACAAGAGTGAACCGGTCCAACTGGATCAACAAACTGTCATCAAAAAAACAAACATCAGTATCTCCATAGAGAACGAATGAATCCTAGCCAACAATCTCCCTCCCTACCTGTGATGTATAACCAGAGCAGAGCGCCTCGTAATGGATGGTTTGGCAGTTCATTCCAGGGTCAGTCAGAAGCCGGCCATCCAGGAAGGGGTCGGGCCACAATACCAGATGTCATCGCCTTAATGCGGTAGGTGATGTGTCAGTCTCAGATTGGAGGATATGTGATTGGCCATGCCACCAAAAGAGGGCGTGACTGAGGTTATTTAGGGGAAGTGGCCCAGTGATCTGTTCCTTGGTTACTGAAAGGACCCGAAGATGAAACAGAAGAGTTATTGTATTATGAGTGTATTCGTGTTTTGTTCATGTTTGTAAGTCTAACTGTTTCTGTTTGTTCTTGATAAACGGCTACCGTCACTTAAGGACAGCACCCAATCCGGACTTCACTGCACTCGTGTTCACTAAATAAACTGTGTTGAACCACTTGCACTTCAGCACTCACTCTGGACTTGTGATCGTGTTTGTGTTCTGTGTGTCTCTATACTGTATTTATTACCTATAACAAAAACATTGTCAATGTAAAAAAACAAGTTAGAAAAAAGCAACAGCCATTTAAAGTGATGATATCAAACACAAAAGCCCAATTTAGGAGAAGCAATTGAAGCAACCTTGTCAAGCATCAAGCAAATAGGCACAATTGGAAAGGTGTTGGGGCCCAACATTCACACAATTGTTGCCTCTAACTTGGCTTCTTTTTTTGATCGCCTATTTGCTTGATGCTTGACAAGGTTGCCTCATTTGCTTCTTCTAACTTCTAACAATGTTTTTGTTATAGATAACACTTATTTTTTTACTTAATCAAATAATGAATAAAACAAGAAAAGCTATTCGAGAATGTTTATGGTAAATAGACAGGATAGTAATAAGTATATAAAGTTATATAAGAGAAATGAGAAAAGATTTGAAAGTAAAATAATGATAGAAGGAACTTTTGGACAGTATTGAAAGTGTAAATATAGAAATATTTTTTCTAACTTCTAACGTTCCTCTCAATATATTTCAATGAAACTGGTACTTTTTTTATAGGTATATAAATGTAAATTGCTGTGGATAAACACATCAGCCAAATCAATTAATATGACGAGTACTTTTCTAGCTTGCTATTTATTAATTTATTTATACATTTGTAATATAAACATGTATTCATTTCTACATTTATTTATTTAAAAAATATGTATGTCTAAATGTATTTATTCCTCTATGTATTTGTTTAAATTATTTATTTATTTCTACCAAATAAATTATTCCTTTATTTTTTTTTAATTAAACGAGGAACTACATTTTAACAAACAGGAAACCAGATATTTTCAAACAGCAAATAGAGCATTTCTAGAATCAAGCAGAACCTTCAGGTTTTCAGCCAAAGCTGGTCAGGCTTTTTTTTTTTTTTTTTTTGTGCAATATGTCCTGTTTTAAAACATAAATACAATGTTTAATATAAATGGTGTGGATATCAAACTGCCTGCATTCCCTGGTTTATTTTGATGTTGACCAACATGTGGAATCACAGGATTGGTAGATGTCCAGTTATTTAGCTTTTCTGTTTGAAAAGTCGCTACACACTCTTTAAAGTAAATGGAAGAAGAAGAAGAAGAAGAAGAAGAAGAAGAAGAAGAAGAAGAAGAAGAAGAAGAAGAAGAAGAAGAATTTTACCTTAGTTTGTCGACTTATATCTCATTGTGTATAAGAGGTATTTACGTTTTTTTTTTTCACATTTGATGTAAGAAAGTTTCAGACTTTTGGTACTGGTACAGATGGTATTTCTAAGTGATTTAGTTTTGCCGCTGCAACATGGTGAAAACAGCAAAACTCTTGGAGCTGTATAGAGACTCATGGTAGCTTCAAACAGGTTTTTCTAACTTGTATGAGGAACTACTGTTCCTCTGAATTTCATCATTATATACTTATTTCACTGAGCAATACACATCATTGTGTACTGCCAGTCCTCCTTTATTATTACTGTTGTCAAGTCACATTTGGACCAGTACTTTGTTGTTTGTTGTTGTATTGAGCACTGCAAACCACTTTACCATACTTAAACATATAGTACATCTACTTGGGAAAGTTTCCAATACTAGGTAATTGTGGTTCATTTTCAGCTATTGTTTGAGCTTTCTGCATTAGAAATATGCTGCAATACAAGGACTAAAAAGTTACTTCAGTTATAACACCCCTCCCTCTCTCCACTCAGTTCAACGTGCTTCCTCAGGCTCTCTGTACACCTCATGATGAATTGTACACAACAGAGCTCTTTCTGTCAAGGGTGTCAATGCCAGTAAACTGATACCTGCTCTTCCTCTGAAGCTGACTGACAGCTGTATTGTACCTGCAGTATTATCTACACCCTCAGTCTGAGAATGTCTAACTGAGTACTTCAAAAAGGCTTTATATCTGCAAATACAGTCACTTTTAGGTTGCTGATGCATTTTAAAAGACCATAATCTTAATTTTCAGTTACAATTTAAGGGAAGTAGCTATGCCCTTGGTTCAATTCCTGCATAAGTTCATGGCAATAAGCCTTTGTTAGGATTTTACTGTACAGCTATAATGAAATCTGTTATCGTTAACTCATTTCTCCTGAGTATCAGCTAACCCGGCCTGCACATGTGTACCAAAGAAATTCCATTCCATTTTTTTCAAGGAATTCCCAAATGAAGACCCAAGCTTGAAGGAACATCTGTGTCATGGGCAATCACCTCAGCATACACAATGTTATGACAAGGAAACATTGTTAAGTGAGGTTTTATGGTTGCTACTGAATATACAGAAACATACAGGACATGCAATTCTGCATATACTGTATAGGAACCGTAATGCTCTATGGATATAATTGTGTGTGAAAATACAGTTTGCTAACTGGAATGAAAACAAACAAAAAAAAACAGTAATCCCACTTGTTCATGGCTTAAAGAAATAGAGTAAGTGATTCTCTGACACAATAATCAGCAAACAGAAAGTGTTATATTTGCTAAATTGTGACAGGTTCATTGGTGAAAGTTTGGTCAAATGCACAACTAAGAGCCTCAGTTAACGCAGGTTGTGTGCTGTGACCCTGAGATGAAATTGATAGCGCTGAAAGTTATCACCCGTCTACAGTGCAGACAGCATGAGCAGACGCTAGCTACAGTGCACTTTGCCAAAAAAAGAGGCCAGTTTAAACAATACGATAATTGGAATTTGTACATTTTGATTTTGAGCTCTTAAATTGTTAACTCTAATTAACAAAATGAATAAAAAAGTGAACATTAAGCTAAATGACACAAGCAAAAAAAAAACTAAGAGTGTTCCCAAAGTTGTGAGGAAAAAAAGTGGTAAAGGTAACTAAAAACAACATTAACACATGCACTCACACTTAAATGCAATTACTCATCCCTACATGAGTATCAGCATGTATTAAAGATACTGTGTACATATTTTTTAACCCTTTTGCAAACAGCCTACACAACAGAAAGAAATTGTAACCATTTTCCTCAGTAGAATAATATATTAATTTTTTTTTGTCACGTTGCATGCACCTGCCATCTTCTGAAAACTTTCAAAAATAATATAAGCTCAATTTAAACACCACGTGTTGTATTACACGTTTAAACCCAGCGGCTAGGAATTATTTTGGAATTATTACTTTGTTTCTGTCCGAGTGTAAAAGCTGTGTATTGGATCAAAATGTTTTTGGATTCAATTTCCCCTAAATGTTTTGGCACAACAATTAAAATATATAGTATGACTGATGCAATCAGTATCCCTGAAGTGATACTGTAACACATGTGTGGGTCTACAGATGGTTTTAACAGTTCAGCTCTTAAGAGAAAAAAGAAACGAAACCTCTGAGAAAGGCAGAAGCAGGTGTTACTTTTTCATGAAACTGGAGGATGATAATTAACAGGGATAATAATAAACATAATCATTCTGAAAGTGGCAGGAAGAACACTGCATGTAATTTTGGCTTGTGAAAATGTCTTTTTAGGAAGGAAACTACGCACATCATGGGGCAGGTGAAGTTTCAATCACAGGGTTTTTCAGGCTGCCCTGGTACATTCCATCAGAAATATCAATGGTGCTAAGCTAATTAATACAGCACAGAAATACAGAATTGAGTGAGTATTAATTGGTAATATAATAAACAACGCTCATATCCACAGGTACTGTGTTATTGTTGTCAAAAACAATGCTTAGTGCCAACAAATATGGATCCATTAGGATTTACTAGTATATTTGTGCTGATCAAATAAAACAGAACTTTAACTTGGATTTACTTATAAAATTGAGTGCAAATGTTAACAGGTACAAATAAAAATTGCTGTGCAAATGTCTTAGACATTTGGGGGGGTGGTTATAGTACCGTTGAATCAACCTGATTTAATACTACAATAGATAAAATCTACAGAACGTTTTACCACTGGGTAAATGTGATGGGTTAGCTACTACAACTTATTAGCTGCTCATGTAGTTTACTTTGAGTTGTTGTGATCACATGTTTTTGAAGATTCTGATCAATGTGAATTAAAAATTGCTAAATGACAAGCTTGGTTTCTTCTCACCCAAACTAAGCTGTATTAATAACAGTCAAAGTTGTTAGAATAGTGGAAAACACTAGTGGAGTCTTTGAGTAAATTCTTGATGTTCCTAACATCGATATATATTGCAACTCCTGAATGTGTCTAAGACATCTGCATAGCAGTGTGTGTGTGTGTGTGTGTGTGTGTGTGTGTGTGTGTGTGTGTGTGTGTGTGTGTATATATATATATATATATATATATATATATATATATATATATATATATATATATATATATATATATATATATATATATACGACCCTTTTTTTAGACTGCCCCGTTTCTTGCGACCTGCCTGTATCTGTTTCAATTAAAAGCCTACACATAAACAACCCATCACTGCAGACTACATCAAAAAGGGGATTGTGCGTACATACAAGCAAAAGCCTACAATAATAAATTGCTAAGACACAGGTGAGACTTTTACGTCCCACTTTTACTTTAACTTTTAAGTTTACGACCAAACACAGTACCTAGTAGTAATATGTCAGTGTTATCTGTATTGTGTTCTCGGTTAAACTGATTACGAAGAATATCTATATAAACACCAGACAGCAGTTGAAAATGTTCGTGTTTGTTAAGCAAAACAATGAATACAGGTAACACCAGGCGTCTTAAAAAGAAGCAGAACAAGTTTTGGGTTTTTTTTTTTTGTTTTGTTTTGTTTTTTTGTTTTTTTTTTGTTACAACAGTTTATAAAGCAGGCTAGGCTGTATTGCATTTTAGTCACTGGATATAAGGAAAAAAGCAAAATGCAGCAAATTAAGTCAACACATATACACTCGTTACAAATGTTAAATACTTATTTCATTTTATTTTTTATAAGACCTGGAATTATCTTTGGGCATTCATTCTGCTTCATAGCAAATTATATTGATATGCCCAATACGACAATACGGTACATCAGAACTCACAATAGTAGAAACCAGTCCGATATGTTTATAAACAAAAATAATTATGTATATTTAATATGTATATTTAAGTATATTTCGCTATATATATTATATTATATAATTCATTATTATTTATTATTATATTATTATTATTATTATTATTATTATTATTATTATTATATTATTATTATTATTATTATTATATTATACATTATTCCCATCTAACATCTGATTCCAACCTTTGGTAAGTAACAGAATGAAAAAAAAAAACGATGACGGCGAAAGCTTGAAATGCAACGTAAGGTCCTACCTGGATGGAACATACTTTGGAAATAAAAGATGACCAGAATAAAAGATCCTAAGCAAGTGGCGAGCACCATCCGGCAGATTCTGTTCATCCTCATCAACTCTAGCAGAGCCTGTTTCATGGCTGTCTGTGGAGATCTGTGTAGCGCAGTGGATGGGATCCGTCTGGGATTTCTGTGTAATTGAATTTTGAAATGCTGCGCTAAGGCAGCGTGTTGGTCCTGATGCTGCTGCTGACAGTTGGGGTCTCATTCATTTCAAGGCGAACCCTGGAGCGTACTATTCCTCTTCACACGCGGAACAGCAGGGGAACAAAGCTTGACCAATAGAATCCTTCCTGTTCATATCACCCCTTCTGAAAAAAGGGAATGGGTGCGTCCAATGAGTCAATGAAAAAAGAGTTTGTCTGAATGTCTTTTATCAGCTGGGTTAATGTACAACAGCGCCAGCTGGATCCTTGGGTTTGTTTCTTGAGTTTAAACTTTTGCTATATGCATCACTGCCGGCCTGGGCTACTAGGACTAGCAATAATGATGCATTAATTTTTTAAGCCAAACAGTTTGCCAATTTGTTAACGTGTCACCCCTGTATTTATTATAACCACGGCCCCTCTAATTTGGACTTCAAATTTGGAGTTAGCACTTATGCTCCTAAGTTTTATTACAGCATGTCAGTTCTCATTTGGAAAGTGTGTGTAATGTAAAATAGAAACCTCTTCATAATAGGCTGCAGTATGAAAGATTAATTCTGTTTAAAAACTATTCATAAACGGGTGTAGGCTGAAGTACTAGAAAAAAAGAAAAAAAAAAAACTAAAAAAAACATGATGGTTAACCGTGATTGGGAGTTTTGGCTTGCATTGTCAATTTCACGCTTTTTGCGATTGAAATTAGAAAAGTCATTTTTTTCATTGAATCTTTGTTTTATAAGGCGACTGATAAAGTTTACGCGCATGATTTAAAAAGACAGGTCAGATAAATAAATGCAACATAATGGTCATCTTATTGCCCATTTTACCAAACTCTTGGTTTCCCTAAATAGATAATCATCCAATATGCAAATACTTGCACATATATTTGAATGTTGTACAGTATCAAATATGATGCACGCAAATGTTTAATCAACTTAAAATCATCAGAAATTCTGATTCCAGATTTCTTGCCATGCCTGTGCTGGAGTAAGCACATCTAAATTGATGTGGAGTGGGCGGGTGCATCACATTTCAAACAACTAGGATAAGGGAGTGTTCCTGTTCTTTAAAGAATCGGTTTGCTACCAAATGCTCACAAACAATGTGGGCCCACCATCTTCCCTTACGGAAATAACCTACAGAAAGTCCTATAGTAAATTGGTCAAGTCCTATAGTAAATTGGTCAAGTCCTATAGAATATCCTATAGGATTACTTTAAAACCTTTTTAGTCCTATAGAGTGTCCTATAGTACTAAGGTAGGGATACCCTTTTGAGTACTATAGGAGGATATATATTTTTTAAAGAATCCTTTAGGATTTCTCTAAAACCTTTTTAGTCACATAATGTCCTATAGTACCACTATAGTTTCCTATAGGACATTTCATTTCTGGTGTTTGTATTTAGCCTTCATTTTTAGTGTTTTTTTTTTTTTTTTTTTTTTTTTTTCCTTAGAATTTGGGGCCACCTGGTGGCAAGACATCAAAACGTCTCTTTCAATGTTGAGCATATTACTGTTCTCGCGATAAGTTGTCCTGAAATTGGGATCACAGAAAGATTGAGGGGGTCAAGAAACAACCACATCACATGCAGACTTTCCATATTATAATAAATTTGCACCTCAGCCCGTCGCATTGAATGGCAGGCCATACGGTTGACAGATAGCAAAATTACCATTCAACTGAAGAGCAAGCTCTGTAGTTGAGGCAAATGTCATTATTATTAACTCATCAGCCGCTAGGAGGTGATCAATTACTTACATAATTTCTACAGTGCTTTGCAGCAAGTAGTAGAAAGTAAACAAAAATTTTGCATTTTGAAACTGTCACGTAAAATTATTTTTTGTTTGTTTGTTTTGTTACTTATATATTTTCTGTTTATATAATACAAAATCTAGATTTTGATATTTCTATAACATATACAAATGTCACTTTAAAGGGGTCCCCAAAAACTGTTTGAGAACAGCAAATCTCTGGATTGAAGCTGAGGGAAATGATTTATTTGTTTATTTAGAAAACTAGCATGAACAGATATTGGGAGTCTATTATTTATTTATTTATTTATTTTACAGGAAAATTGATAT
The DNA here is from genome assembly GCF_017654505.1 of Polyodon spathula. Classification (NCBI taxonomy): domain Eukaryota; kingdom Metazoa; phylum Chordata; class Actinopteri; order Acipenseriformes; family Polyodontidae; genus Polyodon; species Polyodon spathula. The sequence goes on along the minus strand of NC_054541.1, from coordinate 23,812,109 downwards.
AGATCCCATATTATCAACAAAATGATTAGGTACCGTAACAACCTTCTTAAATGTATAAAAACTCTTGTGAGACACTGCACATGCATCGTCTGATAAATACACTAAACTATAAAACAGCATCATTGTAAGGTTTTATGAATGCAAAATGTGTCAGTGCTGGTTGCAGTGTTAAGATCCATAATTTTCTCACTTAGGTAGCTAAGTAAAGTAAAAGGAAACCTATACAAGTTATTTCTGTTTGTAATATAAACATAAAAACAACTGTTTATATATTTTTTTTAAATCCCAACAAGCAATTGGAAGATTAAAAAAAAAAGATTTTCCATGACATTTGTTTTCAATTTTCTCAACAGTTTCTAGCATTAATTTAATTTAATATGTGGCTTGGCCATTTTTATAAGGACATTTGATCAACCCTAATGCTATACCAGGTCTAATTTCCTGTGTAACACACAATGGTTTAATATACAGCAATAAAACTTCATAGGTAGTAAAAACGACTGTAGGGAATGGTTCTGTTCTTGTAATTTGGCATATACATCACAGGGGACTTTGTCTTAATCTCTTTGTAAGTGCTGAATCTCATGTTTGTCTAAATGAGCACCATTTCAATATGCGGTTTTCAAAAGCTGACAAATAATCAAAGTTTTGGACAGTATACTTATCGAAACCACAGTCCACAGTTTCCACATGCAAATCACAGTTAAATGCCTTATGAACTGTGTAGAAAGTGAGAGACTTTTTTTTTTTTACAAAGCAGACATCGTAGAGAACTTGAGCAACTTGATATGGGTAGAATATGATCTGGGTTAGCTTAACAAATGTCTTGTTCTTGTTCAAATTTGCTTTGTATAATTTTCTATTACAGTCATCACATCTTGGGGATTTTCTTCAACTCTTTAAAGTTTAGAGCAACATTTCTGACATCCACTGAAGGCAGTGGAGAAGTTAGCAGCATAGCAGCAGGGCATGTTGAATTGATATACTTTGGTGTTTATTAAAAAGTGCTGAATTTCAAGCCTGTCCTAGAGAGACCCGCCTCTGGAGGGAACACTCACTCTCTATGCTTCCCCAATCCTTGACCTCTCTGGTTAATACTACCTGTCCTGTGCAAAATTGTGTGGTGGTTTGGTGATGCAGAATGTCAGAAGCATATTTTGACCGTGGCCTCCAGAGGAAGTGAAATAATGGGCACCCCGGTCCTTTCTTCAGGACAGTGTCAAGAAGATTTAATGTTCAAAGACATTTATTGTTTTTTAATAAAAAGTAAAAATAACAAAAAATCCTACTGCAATGGGATCAATATGCTAATGGTGGGTTGTGTGTCTGTTGTAACCAGTGACATGTAAGAAGTCACATTTACAGCATTTCTTGATTTGTCCTCGTTGATTCGTGCCCCACCATAATTCAGGCCACTGCAACCATATCCATTGTTCATCGTAATGCACCACATGTAATGTAGATTGATATTCAGTTGTACACACTAGCAAGTGCTTTGGAAATATCTTGACTTCAAACAGATTTTATTGCATTCTATTAGTATTAATTTTCATCCAGTACTTTGTATCTGCTTAGGGGCTGGTTTAATATTATTTGATGTTAAAACTTCAAGATGCCTCGCAGGGTGCATTATGTTATTGCACTGTTAAAGCATACAGCTATGGCCATCACCCTATGGAATTAACTCATTTTACTTGATGAAGTTGAATGAAACCTGCTGAATAATGTTATGTTAACATATTGAATTACATATCGCTTTGTAGTTTTCCATAAAATTAACAAAAAAATGCCAAAAATGAGAACATTTGACAATTCAAAATCTAAAACGAAATACTGTACTACTATAATGGCTTCTGGTAGACCTTTGCAATATCACTATATAGTTTATTTGATTACATGACGTTAAATAAAAGATCAAAATTATGTTCATATAATTTTTTTTTTTTTTTAATTATGTCGCAATCCTAAAATTGTAGGTGATGCAAAACTTGTGGCCATTGTTGTAGATCAAAGTTTCAGAATACTTGTCTGTACTCATGTCTGTTGTGAAAATTGAACTTAAATGGCAAAGTCATTAAAAGCCTTTTCAGATATACATTAAAATAGCTTGAATGTGTATCTCGCCCTTATCATGAGGGAGAATGAGCTGACAGCACATGAGGGACATCTCACTACCGCCATCTAGTGTTGGTGGTGTGAGTGTAAAACCTCAGGGACCATAGCGCCTATTGAAGGCATAGAGCGATCGACAGACACCCTTATGGAACAAACATATATTTTTAATATATGGTAGAAAAGTATGGCCCCTTTTTATATATTTAAAATATATGGGATATATTTAAAATATATATTTAGTCTGTAATCCATACATTTATTTTATATGGATTACAGACTAATGAAAATATATGGTGCACCATATATTTTCAACATATAAAATAAATATATGGATTACAGACTAAAATATATTTAAATATAACCCATATATTTTAAATATATAAAAAAGGGGCCAATTTCTATATATGAAAAATATAAGGATCATACTTTTCTACCATATATTAAAAATATATGTTTTTTCCATAAGGCCATTAAGTGGGTAGAACCTGGTAAATGTATGCGGAGTGGGCCAGCTAGCCACAGTACAAATATTGGTAAACGAGACATCTCTAAAGAGGGCCCATGACATAGCCATACCTCTGGTAGAGTGCCCAGCCATCCTCCCAGGTGGGGGTAGGCAGGCATTAGTATACTCAGTCGAAACCGTATCCACAATCCAATGGGACAGTCCCTGCTTAGAGAGGGCTTGACCGTGGGTCTCCTATGCAAAGGGAGGGGGATGGAAAGCCTCTAGTTCCACTGACTGATTCAAGTGAAAAGCTGTAATCACCTTGGGGAGGTTTCGTGCGCAACAACACCCTGTTTCCATCGTCCCAAATAGAGCATACAGGAACTGTGCACTGACAGAGCCTGTAGCTCGCTGAACCGCTTAACGGAGGTGAGATTTCAACTCTGTGGAATGTATAGGCTCAAACAGGGCCTTAGTGAGAGCCTCCAATACCACATCTAGACTCTATTCAGGGAGGATGTAATTTATAAGAGGCCGTAACCGCTGAGCACCCTTCAGAAAACAGGTCACCACTATATGAGTGCCTGGGGATACTGAGTCAATGAGAACATAGCATGCAGATATGCCAGCCAGGTACACTTTTAATGTAGAGGGGGATTTACTTGCCTCCAGCAGATCTTGCAGAAACTGCAAAATAGTTGCTATAGGGCAATAAATGGGATGTTTTTCTACCTCTCGAGGGAGATCTAGAGAGGTTGCGGGATGAACGGGCTGGAGCCTGTGCACAAGTTATACACTGCACTGAGCTTGAGGGCAGACTGAAAGGATAGTCTTGGGATCCCGAGGCCGAAGACGGCTCTCCCAGGCTAGCCGTGAGGGTCTCGTCTGTGATCTGGCACAAATAGTGCAGTAAGTCCTATTTGCCAAAGTAGCAGAGGCATGCTCTATGCCCAGGCACTTGACACACAAATTGTGTTTGTCCTGTGGGGGTAGATTCCATCTGCAGGATCCGCATGGGTGAAAGTTCGACATTGCGGCTGACAAATGCTGAAGTGTTGAGCCGTCAAAGCTCTGGAGCCGAAGCACCCAGGCATCAAGGCTATAAGCACCGAAGCACTGAGGCCCTGGGGGCACCGAGGGTCGCTGATGCAATATGTTATTTTGGACCGAGGGCATCGAGGCCCTTGGGTGTCGAAGCACCGAAGCTCCAAGGGTACTGGGGTCGAAGGCACTGAAAAGCACCAAGGACACTGTAGGGAGCTGTGAACCGCTGCAGGAGTCGAGCATTGAGGCAACGAGTCCTAGAGGCACTTAGGGTGTCGAAGTACAGAGGTACTGAGGCTATGGCGCACCAGGGACCCAAGAGTCGCGGTGGTACTGGAGCACAAGGCTTAGAAAGCCTCAATTCGTCGAAGCACTGAGGCATATAGTCCTCAAGGCACCGAGGGTGCCGAAACACCGAGGTACCAAGGCTATGAGGCACCGATACCGAGGGCGGCAATGCGCAGGGTTAAAAGCCTTGAAGGCATCGAGGCACCGAGGCGTGGCGTCCTGGAAGCACCAAGGGTGTTAAAGCACCGAGATACCGAGGCTCTGGGGCAGTGTGACCCCAAAGGCACTGCTGCACAGGCTCGAAAAAGCCTCGAGGAATTAAAGCGTCGAGGCTTAAAGTCCTCGGGGCACTGAGGATGCAGACTCACCGAGGCACGAAGCCACAGATGTCGAGAGCACTTGAACACCGAGGGCGCTGAGGCACGAGGCTTTAGTGCACCGAGAGCGTCAAAGCACCGAAGCACCGCGACTCTGAGGCACCAAGGACCTGAGGGTACCGCGGTCGTCGAGGCACAGCTGCAAAAAGCAGAGGAAATTATAGAAAATACATGAAGCATGCTGCAAGGTTAGTAAAGCAGACTATGATTGTTACATGATGTAGGCTGTTGAAGACAGACCTCTAGATAGCCATTTAACGATGTAGGCAAATCATGTAAACCTATTTCATGTTTTAACTATTTCAACACTGCTGCAGACCTGTATACAGGTCTAGGAAATTACATAGCAGTAAACTGATCTCATATACTATGTGTATATCTCTGGCTGTTTTCATTTTCTTCCATTATGGATACTGTTTATTTAATTATCCTAGGGTAGTGTAAATCCTGTTCTGAAAAGAGATTATAAAGAATGGATGCAATGTATTTACCCAAAGCTTATGTGTGTTTTATTGTTCTGCATACACTACACCCAATTGTTTTTTAAATTAAATCACTCAACATTCTTAAAATCAGGCATCAGGGTGTTTTTTTGTTTTTTTTAAACTCCAAAACACATAATTTTGTTAACTGGAAAGTTGAACAAAAGTTCATATGCAAATGTTTTGCTCATGTAATTTTAGTTTAACAAGGTAATATAATGCATTTACTTGTAAAACAAATGTTGTCTTTTTATTTCTCGCTTATACCTGGTGTGACATTAGCATGTGTTGATTAAAGTTCTTTCTTATATAAACACTCACAATAACACAGCACAATATATAGGAGCAGCTACATTAGCAATGTATGCATTTATATTATTGCGCAGTCATGATAATGACTTCAGAGATAACAACTGCTGTAGAAGCAACATGAGATTGCTCTGGGTTGTCAGAGCTTATTAACCCCAAAATGTTCACCTTGGCTCCACTCCCCAGAGGCTAACCCCCCCCCCACCTTCCCCCAGGGATATTTATGTAGCCACCCCTGCTCCTGATCAATTGTTTTGCAGTGGTGAGGTGAAATTTTTATCTGCAATTTCAAATATTATAGAAAATTGCAATACATACATACAATATATCACAAAGTAAACTAGGACGCTCAGTAATCACTTTATAATACACAAAGGCTGGGGCGAATGGGAATAGATTTTCATGACCTGAAGACAACAAATTGTTCAATTATCAGGATTCTATTTTTTTTTTTTTTTTTTTAATTAAGAATCGCAGTTGACTGAAAAAATAACGAATTACAAGGGCAATAGAAAAGCTGAACCCTTGGCTCATCATTATTCACCGTAATGCTAAACAAAAGGGGCAATAAGACTGGTAAATCATTATGCAGTAATCATGTGAAGCTGAAACATTACTAAACAGAGGAATGGCAAATGAAACACTGCAGACACATGTAAATTTAGTTTGCACAATACTGCTGGGAAATACGGGAAATAAGGTGTCATTATATAAAGACTTTGTTATTAGGCCATTGAAGGTGATTAAAAATAGCTTCAGTACAGCAGTGGTTTAAATAATAACTTGGTGGGTGCAATTTAGGTCAATAGAGAGCGCTGCTGTGTTCTTTCATGAAGAGTGCATTTACAAGTTGCCCAATACAGCAATTTTCCTTTTAAAGAAATAAAATACAATAAAATACATTAGTCAAATTCTTATTTTTTTTTATTCATAGGATATCAAATAGCATATATCAAATTCTTATTTTTTTTTATTCATAGGATATCAAATAGCACATATCAAATTCTTTTTTTTTTTTTTTTTTTTTTTTTTTTAATTAAATAAGCTTTAAATAAGCTTTTAAGAATATCAGTTTTGGATGGCAGCCTAGATGGACCTCAACAATGCCTCCTCAATCTTGTCCTATTGTCTTTTTTCTAACCACTCCACTTCTTTGTGTTTTGCTTTGTAGCGGGTTACAGTTCAGTGTGTACTTTTATAGGAAAAAAAAAACTGTGACATGTGTGTTTCAGGCTCTGCCGCTTCAAAAGAATTCATGTTGTCGGCTCGTTGCTCCCAGCATAGTGAACGCAACTCAGGGACAATCTCCTTTCCACTAATTAAAGTGAGCCTGAAATCTGGACCTACGGCGCCTCAGTAATATCAAGCAGAATAAATTAAGTCAGGCAACGTTACTAATAAGGTGGTGCAAGACGATGCTATAATTGAAATGGTAATACACTGCATATCTTTTGTTCGTGTTAGTGTCACCATTAGCATTATACACTTTGTAATTATGACTATGAATTTAAACAATTGCATTATGACACTCAGCCCCTCCGCCTGACAAAGGGTTAGAGTTAGCATGAAGCAGTTCAGAGAAACAAGTCGTAATTTGATTATATTATTAGTGTCTACCTTCTCTTGGTGGTGGAGGGGTTTAACACTATTATTATTATCTAGAGGACATACGTTGCTCCAAAAATTGCAATTTCTCCTTTTTAGGGGATTAAAAAATTGAAGACTAAGAATCAAATCAGTCAAGCCAGGTCACAGGTAGATGGCACAGCAGAATTGTGCTGAGACATTGTCAAAACCTTCCCAGGGGAGAATTATAAGATAACAGTTGTAATTAACTTTAAACAGCAAACAGGGTTCCTTTCCAGTTACCACTGACCAGTTAACCCTTTCCACATCACTTAGTTGTGCTGGAGAAGTTGGATCCCAGTCCAGTTTTGGATAGAAGTTCTAGACACAACACCTCTTCCACACAAGTGTTGCATGGAAATGGAGCTAAAGTCCCCGGGAGATCTTATTTGAAAGATTTATGGGAGCTGGCGCTGATGAATACACAGAGGATGTTATGATGAAGAGGGGATGGAAGCTGCCTGTAGAATAAACTTATTGAGACTTAACAAGTGAAGCACCACATAGGAAGGGGTCAAATAGGTTCCACAATCAAAGTTCCAGAGATCCGGTACTTACATCCCCATGATAAATACGAGGTCTGACAAATATGAACTGCATTTCATATTGTATCCAGGCTCATGTGTTTGATGTTTACAGGAAAATAGAATATACTGAAGTCTTGTCATTTTTGTTCTGATTTATTTCTGATGTACAGTACACAAACGCTTGGCCTCAAACTATATGATTTAAAAACATTCTCATTCTTTCTCATCATCATTATCTATAGATTTGAATATATGGTTTCTGTACTCTAAACTATTAAAACATATAGCTCCCTTTAACATTGTTGACTGGGATGTATTAACCCTCTATCATATTGGCTTTTTTTAGATTATTTATTTCATTAAACAAAACAGTATTACAGAATGTTAGGTTTTACTTAATGAATCATATGATCAATTAAATAACACTATTATTATTATTATTATTATTATTATTATTATTATTATTATTATTATTATTATTATTATTATTATTATGTGTTTAAACCATTTCTTTTTCAATCTCATTTACTATAAAATGGTGTTTGTTGTGCCATGGCTCTGCTGCACAGGGTAAACACAAAATCAATTGCTAATAGAGCTACTTTACTGCCTAACTAAATGCTACATATTTTTAAAATAGCTGTTGCTGTATGGTGTAATGATTACATTTCCCATCTATTAAAATGTCAGACACATCTGGTCTGCAAACATGAGATGTCATTACAATAGCACATTGGAGTAACTGGTATACATTTTAATAAAAAGCAAGCTTTAATACATTCTGGAAATAAAATTTAAAAGGCAAGAGTATAGGCTGGTAAAACAACAACAAACAAGGATGTAAAATATAAATATTGAAAAAATATGATTTATTAAACTACATTGTATCACTGTTCCCTAATAAGTGTACATACAGTTCATTATCTAATTGCCTTTGTATTAGGTTTTCAACTCTATTTATTAGACATTAATTTATTAAGCATTAAACAAATAGGAGAGGTGATACCTTTTACTGGACTAACTAAACAATAAATAATCACAAGCTTTCAAGACTACAGAGATCTCCCCCAAAATGTAATGCTAGCCCCATATACACAGTAGCTCCAAGTAACAACGATGCCTTTACTGTAATGAGCATTTCAAAGCTTTGTTTCCCTGCTTATTTGTAAACAGATCTTTCTAGGAGCATGTTTGAATGTACCTAAACAGGGACTCCCTCAGTTTTGGGGGAAAAGTAAATTGCTTGGTTTACAAAAGAGAGATTGAACAGTGTAAAATTGTGAAATTGTACAAGACCAGCTAAAATATTCAGTATTACATACACTTTTTAAATCTAAATATATATTAAGTATCTTTCACAAACAACCAAGTGTTTCCATACTGTGCCGGCAGTTTTTCAGTCCCAGCCCACCTCTTGTGGTCGGTTCCAGGCTGAGACGTCATGGGAGCACTCCAGGGGGCCCTGCAGCACAGCAGTTCACTACTTGGAATCTTCAACTAGGGTCCCCTGCTGCTATACAGGTTGCCAAGGCAAAACTCAAGCCACCCAATCCCAAGTAATCCCTTTTGAGCATGTATAGAAGGGGGTCAAGGTAGAAACTAAATTGCAGAAACTACATTGCAAAAGGTGTGCTTTTTTTATTGATTCATACCTTTTATCTTACGGATTCCATTGTGGTAGCCAGAGTTTATCAGAAATGGCAACGAGTGTCAACAGCAGGGTACTAACCTCAGCAGCCACCCTTAGCTATATCCCCTCCTGAGCGTTTTGTTACTGACAATGTGGTGAAAACCTAAAACAAGAAACGGAGACAAAAATTAGAAAAGTGTTAGAGACACTTAAGTTATTATCTTAAATGATTCACCTTTTCTTACAGTTGATCAAAATGGTAAAAATGTCTTACAAAAACAAAGCTCTTAATTATTTAGATTTATTATTTCACCTTCCTGCCTCCCATTCCTGGGCTCTAAACAGTCAGCCACATTGTGTTCTAATAACTCTGGCTAATCACAGCAATCAAAAGTCCTTTCTTCCCATCAATGGTAGTGTCCTAGCTTTCTCTCAAAATAATTATTCCAAGGGATTTTTTTTTTTTCAATGAAACATACAATATGCTTGCTCCTTAAATGTGGTGCTCAGTTTGCAGGGAGGAGAAGCACATTCAGACATAATTACCCTTGATTACCACCTCCAATTACAGTACAATCCACCCCCCCAAACTAAACAGAGCCCTGCCAATACAGAGAATAAATTAGCATAGAAATGTGCAGCGCTATACTGCAACCAAGTAACCACACCAACCAAGGGCAGGTTCACCCTGTGGAAATGTACGCTGTGCTTTCATATACAATGGCAAGGTACAGGGGAAGTTAAAAGACCTGCTTTTCTAGTGGAAGAAATGTTTTTCCAAGAAATAACCATGGAAACAGATGTTAATGTTGCTCCTTTTGTGGCTCAGATTCACTTCACTGGTTAACCTGCAATCTATGACTTGTCACTCAGGAAGTGATTAAGTCAATTGTATAGTGCTATACATGAAAGAACTGTATTCTAAACCAAAAAAACCTTCCACACAAGAAAAGCAGGGCTGTTCATATTGTTGCTGTTGCAAATAAGAGGAAAGAAAATGGATTTGAAAACCTCAGTGCACCTTTAACCCCTTACTGTATCTAAAAAGTAACCTACAGTGCACCGCAAATCACACTTTTATTCCTCAGCTGTAACCACTAACAACCAACAATGGAATATATGTGGGAATATACTTGTCTTTTTTTTTTTTTTTTTTTTTTTTTAAACATCTGCTTGTTCAAGTGACTGAGTACAAAGGTTTCTCCATTCAGAAACACAAATTATTAAACCATTTGAAGTTCTTTGTGCTATGATCTGACATTTTCATTTATGAAAATGGGTATGTATTTTCAAAGAAGCCAATTATCTCTGTGCCTGTCTGGAAGCAGGTGTGCTGTGTAGTAACATTTACACACCTCAGCGCAGACAGGATGAATCCCTATTGTGTTGTCAAGCTGTTCCTTTGTCATTCCGCATTTCATTGCTGCTGCAAAGCCCTGGGTCATTTCTCCAGCGTTTGGTCCAAGGACATGGAAACCTACGACTCGTTCCTGCAGAACACAGAAAACGAACGGATATAAATTAGACAACAAACACAACAGTACATTTTTAAATCCATACATTCCCTGAAAACTCAAAAGCAATTAATCAAGTTTTTTTTTTTTTTTTTACTTTTATATACAGCTCTGGAAAAAATTAAGAGACCACTGAAAAATTATCAGTTTCTCTGGTTTTACTATTTATAGGTATGTGTTTGGGTAAAATGAATATTTTTGTTTTATTCTATAAACTACTGACAACATTTCTCCCAAATTCCAAATAAAAATATTGTCATTTAGAGCATTTATTTGCAGAAAATGACAACTGGTCAAAATAACAAAAAAGATGCAGTGTTGTCAGACCTTGAATAATGCAAAGAAAATAAGTTCAGATTCATTTTTAAACACAATACTAATGTTTTAACTTAGGAAGAGTTCAGAAATCAATATTTGGTGGAATAACCCTGATTTTCAAGCACAGCTTTCATGCATCTTGGCATGCTCTCCACCAGTCTTTCACATTGATGTTGGGTGACTTTATGCCACTCCTGGCGCAAAAATTCAAGCAGCTCGGCTTTGTTTGATGGCTTGTGACCATCCATCTTCCTCTTGATTACATTCCAGAGGTTTTCAATGGGGTTTAGGTCTGGAGATTGGGCTAGCTATGACAGGGTCTTGATCTGGTGGTGGTCCTCCATCCACACCTTGATTAACCTGGCTGTGTGGCATGGAGCATTGTCCTACTGGAAAAACCAATCCTCAGAGTTGGGGAACATTGTCAGAGCAGAAGGAAGCAAGTTTTCTTCCAGGACAACCTTGTACTTGGCTTGATTCATGCCAAAGCTGCCCGATTTCAGCCTTGCTGAAGCACCCCCAGATCATCAGTGATCGTCCACCACATTTCACAGTGGGTGCAAGGCTGGAATCGGGGCAGATTTGTCTTTGTGAAGGACGCATGAATCAAGCCAAGTAATTTTTTCCAGAGCTGTATATACAAAATGTGAGCCTAGTCTGATAAGTAGTGAAATAGCAGCATTATTATTTTTTTGCACAACCTAAAAATTTAAGGATTACATTGTAATGTACTTCATAGGCTTCAGTTTTAATTAAAAAATGCTGAAAAGACTCAAGTAATGTCACACCATGAAACACTACAGCTGGGGCTGCTACATGTAGATTATTTATAAAACATGATATTTAATGACATTGTGATGTCGTTCTGGAAGTAGACATGGGGGGGGGGCAGTAGTAACAACTGTTATACAAACAAATCCAATGGTTGACAAGTTTGAACTGTTTTTTATTGAAAGGAAAACTAACATGCTAAGATTACAAAATGTTGAATGCAAAACAGTACATTAATTTAAGAGCTGCATTCATTTGTTTCTGGTCAGTTTTATTCAGAATTTGGATTGTAACTGAGACACTCTAGTCCACTATTAATCCGCCATCCAGCAACACTATCCTATCACAAATTGATTATTTTTAGCTTTCAAATACAGCACTGATAACTTGTGCTTTATTTCATTTCAACTTACACTGTCTTGCTTGTGGCAGATAATTTTTGCATAGCATGTGTTATTATCCCTGGCAGGCACAGTCCACTCCAGTGGCCAGAAGTTACTGTGATACACCTGCAAGCGAAAGATACAGCTGTACATTAAAACAGAAAACGAAAGCGCAGACTTCGACAAACTGTTGGTAAAGGGAACACTTCACAGTACCTGCTAGTACTGTACGTGAACAGTGTACAAGATGACCACTTTAACTTCTATTGGTGTCACTACAGTGACTTTCACGAGAACTGAAGGAATTTAATATGCTTACCTCAACGTTGTCCTCCCCATACTTCTGAATGGAGTCCTCTTCCGACAAGCCACAAGCCCCATACTCTAGTGGAGTGAATACAGTGGTTGGAACGTTGGTGTAGTCACACTATAAAAGAATAGGCCACTGCATGAATCTACTTATGATACAGGAGACAACACTATTGCAGCTCGGAATGTGCCCAGCTGGCTGAGCTCTACTGGGTAAAGGTGGTGGCCTTTACTGCCATTAATGCAGATTGGTCTGTGATATCACGTACTCACAACGTGGTCCTGGATCTGACTGACACAATACTCATGCTCAAGACAAAAGAGTGTTGCAGACCTCAAACATGCTAGCTCTTTCACAAAAATGTGTTACTAAACAAAATGTTACAAAGCTAATGACCTGTACTTCCTATATTTGTTATTGTTCTACTTCCCCAACAAGTTGTGGCTTTCCTCTCCAGGACTGGCTTACATTTTCTCAGTCAGACTAAGAAGATTTGTCTGCAGTTAACACAGTGCAATAAACCATATGTCTAGTTGATTCGCCTCACAATCTAATGATGTGATAAGACACAGTATGTAGTACTGGGAAACTAATGAATCATTGGCTTCCACAGTAGAACAGTCAGTGTGATCCCGTTACCTTTGTGCTGTGCTCTGTGTACAGCCTCCTGGCCAGAAGTCGGCCTGCTTGGATTGCCACAGGGGTCAGTTCAAGCTTGCCCTCCAGTACATCACCGATTGCGTAGACATGGGGCACGTTCGTCTGCTCTTCCTCGTTTACCGGGATCTTACCAGTCCTGCAAAATAACATTATTTTTGGAAGCAATCTCATGGAGTGCAGCAACTAGCCATTATGATTGTAGACCAGGTATAAAGCAAAGACAAATTCGCCAGATATTAATGGACTTAAAGGAAATAATCTCCAGCATCTAGAGATCACTATATGTTTTTATTTTTATTCAATTGTCTTTTTAACACAGGAGTTTTTTTTTTAGAACAGTATTTGGTATACACATGTAATTATAACATTGTGATCCATTTTATTTTAAAAGGAAATTCATTGCTGTAGATTCATATTTTGCGAGTACATTTTAATAACCTAATTACATTCAAATTCATTTGTGTTAGTGTATTTAAGGCATGAGTTAACACAAAACTGGAGGCAAGGAGGCCTATTTCAGAAGTTTTTTTTTTTTTATATTAGATGTTTTTGGAATAAAAATTCATATTATTTGATACATCCGACACACATCTGACTTCAGATATGCTACATCTCCAGCTATGTCTGTGCTAACTCTGCACTTCGCCTGTTTGAAAACAATCTGAGCTGTACTTTGCCTCCTGTTCAACTCCAAATTACACCTGTCACTTTCAGCTGGGCTTGCAAATTTGTAAATCTTTTTTTATGCTAATTTTTAGGGCCAATTTTCTTAAGCTCTATTTTTGACAACTCCGCATTTTAGATGAATGTGCTGAAATGCCTATATGAAAATGACTCAATATACAGGGCTTGCACTGAAAAACAAAAACCCAGGTGAAACGTAGCACACTGTGGACAGGCTGGCTGGTGGTGACGTCAGACCCGGAACAGAAACACACAGAGTGGTGAATGAATTGTGAATTGTGCTGTTGCTCCGGTTTGTTATTAAACAGAAAATAAAAGGTTGAACAAAACAGAACACACTTTACAAAACAAACAGTGCATTGGACAAATTAAATAGACAAATAAAACACTTATACATACATATTTATACTAGCACGCGTAGCAACTGTTTACTTTCAGCTTTTTAAAGTTTACTCCCTACTTTCTCTCCCGTTCTCCACTCTCGAACACACAACCCTGAGTGAGTGAAACGTGCACCTACATATACAGTTGTGCCGGGATTCAATTACTAATTAATTATTCACTTGAATCCTAGCATGCAAACTAATCTGTGCCTCCCTGTGCTCACATATTAATACACATTTTATCTGCACGTGAAGTGATTTTGCAATTCTTGTGTCTAAATACAACTCTATAATGGCCCCATTATATCCTGTGCACCAATACCTATACACCAACATTAACACACCGCACACAACATAATACAAAATATACACAGGGGCTGGGACACCCCGCCACACAAACACTTTTGTATAAATGTGATAATTCATTAACTCCTGGTTGTTTCTAATAGTACAACTGTATCTTAATCCTGACTTACTTTACATTGACCTTCACTCCCACAGTGTCCAGACCAATAGTACGGGTGCAGGCATCCCTACCAATTGCAAGTAACACCTGCAGGAAGCACACAAAAGATGAATGAGCAAGTAAATCCACCCCTACAGTTTCCTCAGCTGAACAGCCAGCAGTCACATACAATAATGGAGCCCAGCTGGTCCTAACTCACAAACCAAATGTAATCTAATTACTTTACATATATGTATGTATGTATGTAATATATATATATATATATATATATATAATATATATATATATATATATATATATATATATATATATATATATATGTGTGTGTGTGTGTGTGTGTATATATACATACACACTGAAACCCTGATAACTCAAGTTTATTAAAAAAAAAAAAAAAAAAACAACTGAGTAAACGCATTGCCTTAATATAATTAAGTTTAGCTACACATTTAGTTTTTGTTACGACAACATGTACATTCATGTAACTTAATCCATTTGAGTTAGATTTACTGTGATGAGTCAAAGGGTTTTCGGTCTGTGATTCAGCCTCCCGACAGTAGATGGCATCAAACCAACTCGGGACTTCCCTTACCAAGATCTCGTGACCATGGCAAAAGTCATCTTTTGAGGGGCGGCACCTTGGTGAGGGGCGGAAGTACGAGTATGTAAATTCCAGCCACTGGAGTCAAGTGAAGGATAAGGACACTTGTCAGTTGGGGATTGGTGTTCCACTGACTACAGAGGCGGGACATTACATACTAAAGGGAACGTACTACTGTGTTCGGGGTTGGTCCGAAAGTAAAATAGGAGGAGTAACGGGTGGAGGGAGAGACTGGTTTGGTGCAGCGGGATTTTTAAAACAAAAAACACTAACATTTCTTTTGTCTTTTTTTTGTTTATGTATGGGTCGCCACGAAGACAATTAAAGACGAGTCATCACGGTTTGTTTTGGATTTCACCCCTGCACTCCTTCCCTCACACCATTTTGTTTTCTTTTGTTATTTAATCATTTTGTTGTGTATAGAGAATAAAAATAAATTATTTTATTTCTGTACACATAAATTACTGTCTGGACATTCCATTTAATACACTCACGCCTCACATTTACTTTTTAATAGTCTAGTTAGTTTGAACATTATTTCATTTAAACAATAAAAAGTTAGCCGAGATTGTGCAATCAGCAAGCTATTTTATTAGCTGCCAGTGCAGCACTTCTGTTTATGCGCTTATGGCAGCATTTAGAAGTGCTGGAACCAGGCAGATGCAGAGGTGTACACAGATGGAGAAGGGAGGGAGGTCACGTCCTCAGACTGACCACCAAACGGGAGTGGGCACACACAGCACAAGGAGAACACATGGAATGGAGCAGGCGGGGGCACGAGAGACAAGCAAGCAGAACACACTTGTGCAACAGCACATACACAAAACAACAACACAATAAACAACAAACAATTCCAAAAATAAATTGTCCCGCAAGAGCTGATGGGAATCTAGTCCCGATTCTACTTAAACCATTTACGTTTGAACAACTAAAATAAATCTGAATGTTCAACTAACTTAAAATGGATGAGTATTATGAATACAATCTGACTTTTATTTTATATATATACACACACACATTATCACACTAATGAAAAAAGTTAGATTTACAAAAAATGTGACTACAGAAGAAATTAGAAACTACACTAAAACACAGCTTCAACAGTTTTCTGAATGGGAAACTCCATCAGAGCCATATTGTGGAGCTCAATATACTGTAGATGGCTGAAGGGTGATTTGTTGGATAGCCCAGTTCTATTTCATGTGTTGGACTATGTATGCAGGTACTTCATATTTTTTGGACTCATCAAATTATGACAAAAAAGGGGGGGAGCTTTCATGATAATGTTATGCCTAAAAACACGTTACAACTATATCAAGACGTGTAAATTTCAAACAGTGTCTGGTGCTCAATCACTGCAGCACAATGAATTAGAATAGGCTACTTACCACGGATGACTTCACTAAATAAACTCTCCAGGAAAAGCATAAAAGATGAGAGCACTCTTGGTAGTTTCACAGTATAACTTTAATTGATCCATGTATGTGAGGCAATTATTGTAGTCCATACAGAAGTGCTAACGTTTCGACGCTACCAACTTCTTCCTCAGAGCAAAAAAGGTACCCTGACGAAATCTGTCCTTAATATATATTAGCGCTCCACATGTCTCAGAATTCAGCAGCCCCTACTGATTTTATAGATTACATATATATAGCCAGCTCACAGGTCAAACGGCAGGAGGTGCTCGTGCCAGGCTAAAGACAAGCTGGGGACAGCTGGAATGATTTGTGGCTGGCTTGGAATCAGCCGTTCCAGAAGTTAATTGCGTCACAGTCTATAGGTGCTGCTAGTATAAAGAACAGAGTTAGCTTTTTAATTAGTAATTGCCTCATTTGGCCAGCACCTGTGTGTTTATTGTCTGCCCACTTGGACCGCCTGAACCGAGTGGAGAGGTGCAATACAAACCTGAAAGTACAGTAACCGCATTGCAAGACAGAGGAGTTGGAGTTGAAATGCCGGTACGGGCGCACAGGCCTTATTAAACACAAACAGAAAGTAAACAAATGGGTCATGTGACGCTAAGAACGCTGGTAACGCAAAGAGGACACAATGCAGAA
Source organism: Polyodon spathula (assembly GCF_017654505.1). Taxonomy (NCBI): domain Eukaryota; kingdom Metazoa; phylum Chordata; class Actinopteri; order Acipenseriformes; family Polyodontidae; genus Polyodon; species Polyodon spathula. The sequence goes on along the minus strand of NC_054541.1, from coordinate 23,795,116 downwards.
GACAGGCAGGCAGAAAGTCTGTAAACAATCACTTTATCAAATATAACAATTCCAAAAAGCACACAAAACAAACCCGTTTCCACATATAAACTGCACCACCACTAATTCCCCCCTGTGGTATGTTTAAAAGAAAACAGTAAACAAATGAAAAAGAAAAGAATGTACACTTACAGGCTGAACATAGTAATTACATGTCCTTTCTCTTGAAAAAACTATCCCGTGTAGATTGCTCCTCACGCCCATTGCTTGGTTGCAGTTTGTGTGAAGATGACGGACAGGCAACGATTGCATTCATCAGGCATGATTCCTACTACAATAGGTCATCTTTGAATTAGCGCCATCTTTGAATTAGTCAACCATTGCTTTCACTGAGAGAATAGCACATTTGACACTGGAGAAAGTCCAGTGTCAGTCAGCACTGAGATCGTTGTAGCTGGGTGGATCCTGTACGAGATCGTTCTAATAGGGCTAATTTGCACTGAAAAAATTGGTTCTTGCTGTTGGGATCGTTAAAAACAGTTGATCGTTGTAAGAAAGTTCGTTATAGTGAAGACCCCAGAGATGTACCCTACTTAGCTCAATCCAGACGATTGTCATGCTGATGCGCTGGTGAGACCACACTGTGGTTAATCCCCAGAGCCAGCATCGCAGCCGTTGTGTGTGCTGATGCGCTGGGGAGGCAAAATAAGCTGATCCCTGGAGCCAGCATTACACTTCATCAATCAACACCAGACAGAAGGATACACAATCAGATGAAGATGCAGATGGATCATATTAGTTTACTGTAAAGCTACGTCTTAGTTGGTGCTTATCTTGGCGAGAGCCGAGTTCAAATCAGCATGAAGTTTAACATCGACTCCCATGTAATGGAAATCATTATACATTCAGACATATGAACAATAACTTAATATGTCTAACCTATAGTGAAGTATATATATACGTATGAACAATAACTTGCCATTCTGTACTCACTGTATTATACTCTCCTTCAAAAGTCTCTTTTCCATCTGTTGACTTGGCTGTCACTTTCAGTTTTCCTGGGCTGCCTTCTTCAATCTGTTCAACCTGCAGGTAGGAACTTCACATTAAGAGAAAACCTACGCACCCAAAACAGGCTGGAAGAATATGCAGAGCACACTAGCAGTACAAACATGGATAAACAAAAACAGAACTCTTGAAAGAAATACTGCATTAATTAATACCGTACATTCATTGATTGTATACACAAGGTGGGGTTCTATGTCTGTAGTCTGTGAAACAATTAAAAGTTTACCGTGGTAAGGTCATCAGAAAGAATGCATGTTCTGTACTTGGTATACAGTACACTTAATGTGGGAGCCATGGGTGTCTTTAATCATAGTGTGGAGTTCATACATACTCATTAAAAAATGTACAAACGGATTGTAATATTTCATTCTTATATTCTAATCTCTTACCTTGGTGGGTACAAACTGCCGGATGAACGTGACCCCGTGCTGCTCCATGTGCTCTCCGATCTTGTTCGCCATCTGCTGGTCAAACCCCCTGAGCAGGATGGAGCGCACCATCACCGAGATGTCCAGGCCGAGTCCTGCCAGGAAGCCAGCACACTCCAGTGCCACATAAGAGGCACCAACAACCAACGTCCTACCAGGACTCTGAGGCAGGGAGAACAGGTCATCGCTGGTCGCAGATCATGGGGGTTTTTTGAAAGAAAAAATAACAAATAACCATTGCCAGTGCGTACTGGTTCACACCATTGTGATACAACTGTTATGCCAAAATCTGAAGCTGTTAGCAATGACATACCCTTGTGCTAAACTTGTGCTTGGAAATTGTTCTGCCAGTTCAGAAACTTTTGTGAACACTATTCATTCTAAATAATGTACTTTTTTTAACACAAACATCATAAGCAGAAAAGCAGTCTGCTCACCTGGTAATGCAATATTCCTTATCTCCAGGGATGCCTAAATATCTCGGCCTCTCTCCCGTTGCTATGATAAAGGCTGCAGCTGTGTAAAAAGTCTCCTTTCCTTTACTGTTTGTTGCCTGAGAACAAAATCAGAAAACAAAACTACTGAATGAAACCAGTCGTTTTTAAAGGGGTATCAAAACCTCTGCCAAATATATATTTTTAAGGCAAAGGTCTTCTGTTTTAACTTTTGTGAGACAGTTTTTTTAAAAACATTAAACAACCATAATTTATGTCACAAAAGTCCCAGCTCATCACTTCACCCTCGCCAAACCAATGACCGCATGACTACACTGTGGGAGTTCTCCATTTGCTGCCAAGCTATGCCTCCTTGCCAAATATAGTACAACAAAGCAACAACAAAAACTAGTTCGCAGTTGTTTCACCTCACTTTTGCAATTGTAATTTCTGTATTTTCTTTTCAATATGGATCTAACATTTCCTGTTATGTAGAATAAGTCCGTCAGTCAGCTGCTTTGCTTTATGTTCCATTTGCAAATGCCAAAAAATATCATTTAATTGATTTGGTAATAAGCCTAATATTGAAGCTTGACTCTCTAGGCCAGTGGTCCTCAAAGTCGTGCCCGCGACCGTTGTTCTTAAATTATGGGTCGTGAGCACATTTCTGGCGGGTCGTTGCGTGGGAAAATAATGAAAGCTTTAAATACGTTTTCCAACATAAGCGTCACAGAATTCAGGCTGACAACGCTGCTCGCTTACGCTGTGCTCGTACCTACTCGACACATTTCTTCTTCCCAAAGGGCTTCTGCGTTACGATCAACCAATTGAATATCTGCATTGTCTCCGCGGTAGCCCAATCATAAGTTAGCTGGGTGGGAGATAAACTGTGTCTGTTTCAGTTAGAGGTACTGACTGTAAAGTTTAACCAATAGGAGAGTCAAATATCTGCCAAGTTTTACGCAGCTGTCAAATCATAAGCAAGCAGAGGCCGTTCAAGGTAATCTGCATGAAAATTGAAGCCAATGGAAAAGAGAAAGATCTGACAGCTGTCCAATCATTCGTGAGAAGAGGTGGGTGTTAATATGCCGGGTAAGCGTTGAATCTCGCCGACTGTTACTGCGAAAAATAATTAATTTCAGTATGTAAAATTTAATTTTCTATCTCTATTTTTTTTATTTCACCAGACAAGGGAAACACCGTCACGAATTTAGTCACGAATCCACTTTCTCTGAATAATTGTACTGGAGATGAGCGATCTTTAAAACAGTAGTGTTTATATATATATATATATATATATATATATATATATATAATATATATATATATATATATATATATATCATATAATTACACACACACACACACACTGTGTATGTCTCGATAAGGCAGTGTTTAAGATAAGAACATATGAAATAATCAGCGTGCCCGCAAACACCCAAGTAAGATCAATTTATGCCCGTGCCCAAATTACTTTGAGGACCACTGCTCTAAACAGTATGTTGACAAAATAATCTGAATTCACAATCTTTTGGAAGCACTAGGGTTCAATCTGGCTTGAAATGCTTTTGAAAAATGTAAGGCGACACAAGCTACATGAGTTGCCTAACACACATGTTATCAACTGCACATTCGTAATGTTGTATCACATTCTTCTTGTGTATGAATGGTCAGTAGTCCGTGGGTATACTCAATTGATTTAAATGGTGATAGATCCCTGTGGGACGATCTCATTTTACGCATGCCCAATGCGCCAGGGGATACTGGTTTCTGAGGGGGTTGAACTGGTTACAACACCTGTCAACTCACGATGCAACTCAGAAATGACTTCAGATAAAACTTGGGATTGATTGACAGTTTGGAAGTGCATGCAACGAATGGATAAAAAGCACATCAAATGACAAAGTGCACACTGAATGGATAAAAGGCACATTGAATGGATAAAGCTCATATTTAATGGATAATAGGCACACTTAATGTATAGAGCTTATATTTAAGGTTTGATGCTAATTTTTAACATTTAATGGTAGTATTTAACATTCAATACTTGCATTTAATATTCAATATTCAATTTATTATTTGATGTTAAAATTTAGCATTTGATGTTAAAATTTAATATTTTATACATTAATGTAATATTTAATGCTAGTATTTATTATTTAATGCTAAAATTAAATATACGCTACTTGCTTAAATTTAATGTTTAATGAATTTTCATTTATTATTTAATTTTTGTTTCTTTCACCGCCCATACAAATCAACCCAAGACACTTCTTCAAATTTAGCACAGGGAGTAGAGGACATAAGTAGAAGCTGAGTAAAAGTAAGCTTATTACAGAAGGTAGGAAGCACTTTTTTACACAGTTGTAAATTCATGGAATAGCCTACCAGGTGAAGTAGTAGGATGTAAAACACTGGGAACATTTACAAAAAGACTAGATTAAGTGCTTTTAAATAAATTCCCCCTAGTAGGGGAAAATGGTATGGTAACAAGGGATGACTCTTGATGGGCCGAATGGCATTTTCTCGTTCTCAAACCTTTCTTATGTTCTTATATGAGCTGAGCCTTCACTTCACTGTTACCTTGATCTGGTGAGGACCAACAAACTCCCCATAGGCGTTCATGTAGGTAACCTTGCTGTCTCTCAGAGCCTTGCTGTAGCCAAAGCGCAGTGAGCCAATGTGATCCTGAACCGCCTGCCTCATGCTGCTCCAGTTGTGAGACACTAATCAACAGAAGGGGGTTACCAATTACATTTGTGTCCTTGTATATTAAATGGTGGGAATTAGAATACCAAATAAATAAATTAAAATAGATTAACCACACAGGTTAGCTTAATTAATGGTAATTTGTAAAACAAATAGTTTAACTAACCTTTCTTACCTTTTTCTTGAAGCTCCCAGCCATATCTCTGCGAGTCACGAATGGCTTGTCCCAAAATGGCCGCCTGGTGCATCAGTTTCTTAGGAATACAGCCCACATTGACACAAGTCCCACCGAGACCTGAGGTGTGCAATAAGTTAACATTACAGCATCAGACCCAATCATTTTAGCAGATCTTCTTGTCATTTTTAAGCTGTGCCATCACACAGACTATTATATTATTTTGCATGCTGGGACCTAGGATATTACAAAAAGCTCTTATCACAATAGAACTAGAGCTTCTTCTATACAACATGCTTAGGTGTTCCAAAGCTACACTAATTTCCATGAATCTATGGCACATCACACACATTTCTGTTTTAATGGCCAAAAAGAAAAAACAACCATATTTTCAAAACATTATTACATTTTCTGACTTGATATTGTACAATATTTCTTGCTTTTTAGATGAGTCAATAAAAAAGTATAAATCTTAAAGATTTTCAAAGTATTTATTTTCCAGATGTGCTGGTCTCTGGTTAAGTCGCACAACCCTTATTTCAATGTCAGTGCATGTGCGCAATCATTTGAGGGACTCGATTCATGTCTGAATTTTTACATGCTTTATTACACAGCGCAATTATCAATGCACTCTAGCAGTTCATTAGTATAAAAATAAAAGATTTCTAGCTGTTTTTTTGCATTTCATTACACTGCTGCTTTTAACAAGGCTTTCCTTCCACTCTTTGAATCTATTTTTGTCTCCTTTTCCCTTTCATTTAAATTTCACATCTCCACTTACTCAAAAATAGGCAGGTTTCAGAGGTGTTTCAATTCTGGGATGTACTGTCAGAGTGTTTATTTCCTGTTCCAGTTATCATTTAAAACCGGAGCCCTTGCAACCTTCTGAAAACTTGTCAAGCTAGTGGTTTTTTACTAGATCACTCAAAACAAGACTGAGATATATTAGATATTACTGCTTGAACTATTCAATTGCTTACAAATGTTATACAAAACAAGTTGCATCATGAATACATGGAACACAGATGTGATCTAAAGCCACTACTGTCACTACTACGGGGCACATAATGTGTAAGATTACAAGGTCAAGTTTTACCCCATGTTGTTCCCTTGGGAGTTGGGGTTACATAGTCGAGGACCACAACTTTCTTCCCATACATGGCAGCTTCCTGCATGGAAAACAAACACCATAAGAAATTCATAACTTTACACTCATAATGCAATACTGAAAAAGGAGTCCCAACTGTGTCTAGCTTAACTATTTGTATCATACTGACATAACCTTATTGTAGGTATCACATCTATATCATAATTTTACTGAGCTTTTTAAATGTTGTACATGGTATGTTGCTATTTTCTTGTCTCTGTTCTTAAGTGCCCAGTAAGGCAGGTCTCTATGTCCAAAACAGTTTGTAAAGCTTGTGATTATATTCCATGGCAATGGCTTTTCACCTTCCCCATGCTCTACCACATGGTTCCTCGTTGTACATGATTGTCAAGACTCTCAACTATCCCCATCTCTCTAATGTGCAGCTTCTCTAAATTCATGGTTAGAAGAAAAAATTAGGTGAGGAAAGAAGAGGGAGAGAAAAGGTGCACCTTTGCAGCAGCCAGTCCTCCAGACCCCCCTCCGATAACCACCAGATCATAGTCGTACAAGTCTGGGCTGAGGTTAAACTCCTGCATCTCCAGCAGTGTCTGCAACCTTCCCTCTCTGCACACCTGTGGTATTTAAACAAAAGAAATATCACTCCAAGTCAATAGTACCCTGCCATCTAGAACAACAACAATAAAAAAAAAGCTTCCATTTGGAAATCCTTGGAAATCCTTGAATCCTTCTGATTTTGTGTACGCTTTGTTACATTTTCAGGTCCCAAAAGAATTGGCTTTGGAGCCTTGTATAACTTAATCAGTGTCATCCTGGCTGACCATGGTGGTCCAACAACCTATTGACACTGTTATGGCAGGTGTCTCTAAGAGCAGGACTTGAGCTGTGCTATAAACTAATGCTGTGAATAGACATTCTCTTATATTCTATGTAGACACATTAAAAAATATTGCATTTTTCCCATGGGTGTTGAATTTCTTAATGGACACGCATGGCTGAGACAGCAGATGTACAGAGAGGTGTTGGGTTTGATGTGGGCTGTTCTATAGCAGTGAGGTGTAGCCATCCAAGGGCACACTGGATGAAAGAGAGAGCATGGCCCTAAATCAAAAAAACATATTCTGTAATTAGACAGCTATTAAAGAGCTTTGCAATGCTTAACTATCACCATCAGCATTACTCTGGAAAGAACAAGCTTAAAATGACTTTGAATAAGACTTTTATTTTTGATGTTCTCTTGTTTAGCAAAGAGGAGGTCTTACTTACCGCAAAAGCATTTTAATCGCAAAAGCATTTTATTTTTTAAGGGACAGATTTTCTATCATTCATTCCACAATCAATTCATTGTTTTGTTGTAGTTACTTTAGTTCAAGCTTCCTAGAAATAAAAAAAAGCTGCACACTATGAACATAGTTAAGACCAGTACTGGCTTATGAGATGTATTAATGCATAGCAGGAGTGTGTTTCCATCAATGACCATAAATATTCTAATTAAAGATATACATTACCGGCTTTGCTTTAGCTTCAAGGTTTATTCAAGGTTGCAGTGAGAGACAGGAACAGCTGGGCTCTAAACAACAGTCATTTTTGTAATTAGGCAGCAGCGATTAAAGGGCTTAGTCATGCTTACCTATCACAATTAGCACGTATGCCACCCTAAAACAACGCACTCATATCACCACAATACAACGGTGGCTATTACTTCTCTCCCTGTTTCTAACATAGATCTACAGTACACAGCACTCACCTGTCCACAGTGGTTAAGTCACTCGCTTGTGGTGTGAATGGATGTCGTTTGTGCCCAGCCTCCTCCCTGTTACACCTACAGTAAAGCTCCCAGCCAGGTGGGATTTTTGTAGTTCTGAAACTAGTTTACTTCCAGATGCATGACTTACATTTGCTATTTGGATCATGATTGTTTGTTATCTGAACCATTTTGGGAAGGTAAAGTACATAAAAACTGGGCATAACTCCCCCTTGCTCCAACAGTGTTTTACTTCACACTGAACATAGGCTTCTAATGCAGTCCCTCAAAGAGTTAGTAGTGGGGTTCAAAAAAAATATAGCGTTACACATCCCCAAGTGTTGCTGCAATTGTTTAAATAACATACTTGTATTTTTTCTTTTCACTGTTAACATCCTGACAACTTTTTACACTTATAACTTTAAAGTCTGTTCCAAGCTCTTTTCAAAATGGCTGCTCTAGTGCATTGATATTGCCCACATTGTCAAACAGGTAACACAGCAATAACGATCCATGAAATCGCTCCTCCTGCAGTGATTTAGAGGACAGAGCGGCCATTTTGAAAAGAGCTTTGATACAGATTTTAAAGTTATGTGTAAAAAGTTGTCAGAATGTTAACAGTGAAAAGAGAAATTACAGGTACGTTATTTAAACAGTTGTAGCAACAAGTGGAGACGTGTAACGCTATATTTTCTGGAACCCCGCTACTTAGTCCTCTTTAAGGTGACAAGTTATTCTACTGTGTTCAGCTGTAATAATGTCCATGACTGTGACTGGGTTGACAGATACAAATAAATGTTTTTAAGGGCGAGTGAGCTGCTGGAGTATGTTCAGAATATGAAGCTGAGACCTCAGCACCGTAAAAATAGTCTCTGTTTCAAAGTCATTAATAAATTAGTTCAGCCATTGCCAAGCACCCCATATAATGTTTTTTTTTTTTCTCAGATTGGCACATTTAAACATAGCTTACTCGTCCAATGAATTATCGTTCCTTATATATAGTACTACTTTAGACATGCTGCACAACAGCATTTTATCATCCAGACAAAAGATGCAAAAAATAAATTAAATATTTACCATCATCACCACTATCACCCTAATCACGAATGCTTTTGATGCATTAACTATGCACACGCCAAGCTCCTAGTTCCAGGAGGAAACCCATATCTTTAACTCAGTCATTCTGCTGCCCTCCTCCCCCCTTTTACAGTTCATGTAGTCCCGTACACCAGCAATAAAATAATTAATTGAAAGAATAATAATAATTTATCTTATAATTATTTGAACTACCGGGAGGAAAAAAAAAATACCATTCTATCTTAAAATTTTGTTTTGCAACATAGATCAATGAAACTTAGCAGGTAACTGCATCATTTCATTATTTGCACAGTTCACACATATGGTAGTGGCCCCTATGGCTGAATTAAAGAATCTCAGGACTCAAATCCAAAGTGTATCATACCCACTTCAGTAATACTGAAGCATGTTTTAATAACTATAAGCTGGTGTATGGATATGGAAGTTCATCTTCCTATTCAATATGAAGGTTAACTGTGAAGATGTTCTCCAAAAAACTACAGTTAAAAAAAATTCTAATTAATTCTTGTTTAAATTTGAAATTAAAATCAGTTTTTATATCCCAGACAGTTATGGACAGAAGTCCCCATTTATAAATAACAACATTCCAAGCAACACTCAATGCAGTAAAAAATAATAAATAATACAGAGTGAAAAAAAGGAAACCAACAGATTAAAAATTCCTAGTAGTTATGAATATGAAAACACAAGTTTTTACCTGTGAGGTCTTTTCCCAGCCTCCTATATGCTGCCTGTTTACAAACACACTGGGTAGTTCTCTCTGTTTAGTCAGCTCCCACAGTGCCTGCTGTATCTCTTGCCAATCCTCTATAGCAACAAAGAGGAACCCAGTTATGAACTCTGGCTGTTCTTTATAACACAGCCAGGGAGATGACACGGTGGGAGGGTTTGTTTTGCTTGTGTGGTCTCCAGGTGTGACACTTCGCCATTTTATTCTGCTTCTGATAAAGGGCATCTCTCACATCAACTCCTTTATTGGGAAGAGCTGAACCACGGGTCATCAAGGAAAATCATCAGCCAGTACCAGCTCTTGTGACTAGTGCATTTTTAATAAAAAGAATTACAAGAAAGACTCTTTGGAATGTACTTCACTGTGTTTAGTAAACTGCCTTGCAGCTCAAGCACTTACAGGCTGTGAGCTTTGAATGATAATTATGTTGTTTTATAACTGTGCATTAGCTGAGAAACTAAACAAACAGCATGGTATCTAGAATCTGAACAAAAACTAAAATGTTGTATAGAAAATATATCAAAACGATACCGTGCATTAGAAAATTAGTCATCTAGAACACAAACTTATTTCTTCACCTCTCTGATTGAGCCCCAGCACAAATATGAGACTTCCATGGATCTGAATAGCTCCTTTACCTGTGCAAAAGACAGTGAGGTTAATGCACGGTGGGAATCACCCTCCACATCCACTGGATACATAAACAGAAACCCCATTATATGAATGGAGTTCACGCAGAAGTATAGGGACATGTGGCAAAGTGGTTTGCAGTGCCCAGCTCCAGTGGTGATGCGGTGCTCAGTAATGACAGACTCTTTATTTGCTGATAAATAATAATAATACCCGGCTCTACACAACGATGTGTATCGCTTAGGTTGGTCACAGGGTTCAGTTCTGAAAAAAATAATAGAAATAGACACACACTTCTGAACACACACGATCACAAGTCCAACAGTGAGTGCTCCAAATGCAAGGGTTGATTCAATACATTCGCACTACCATTACTTCTATCTTCAGGGTAGAATGCAATTTGCAGTTGAATGTTTATAGTAAAATTCACAAAACAATGTGTGGAAAAGAAAGTTTTTCTCATTTACCTTAATACTTCAAAATGCCCTTTTAAGCATTCATTGTTTTCATCACCCCATATACTTTTTTTTTTTTTTTTTTTTACGGTTTTCTACGAGTCTAGCCCTACATGATTGCATGTCTCTTCTCAGTTAAGCATGCTCGTTATCTCACTTTCTCCATCAGAGTGACTGGACTGCTGCATTTTCTCTCATTCCGGACTTCTACCACCAGTCCAAATTCAAACCATGCTCATCGCTCTGCAGTTGTCCGGATGCAGGACTGATTTCGAATTGCTTTCAGCGGTACTCCAGTGGCAGATGGAAAAAAAGACAATAAACTAGGCTTTGTGGATTCATCACATCGTACCTGTGCTGAAAGGTGGCATGTTGTGACGTTAAAGATCATGACCTTGTTTTGGCCAAGGAAGCCTTGGACAATCTCCCTCCCATCTCTCTGATCCGAGTGATCTTGAGTGAAGCAGGACAGTCCTTGGCTTTCTATAGACAGGTGGCTCTTAATTTTGTGTTATCCATCTTTTATTACACCTTTAGTACATAACAAACAATACAAGGAAACATTCAGTATTTAAAGAACACATCTACCTCAAATGAGATTTCTTCATAATACTCCATAGAATAAATATCATAATAATACCTATTCGACCAGCATTTTATTGCGTTCCTAAAACCCACAAAGATCTGATTAATCCTCCTGGAAGACCTACTGTCGCAGGTAGGTTTGGTTATTGAACCACTATGTCAATATATAGATTTTTATCTACAACCTTTTGACCGTAAACTCCCTTCATTTGTTTCTGATACATGTGATGTTCTTAACAGCATTAATGAAATCAGGCTGATCCCAGATAATATTCTTGTGTCACTTGATGTCACTAGTTTGTACACCAACATCCCACATACAGGGGACATTGATGCTTTCACTTTCTATTTAAATTCCAGATCCACTGAGGTTATTCTACCCTCTCAATTAATTATAGATTTACTTGATTTGTGCTTAAATTGCAATTATTTTGTGCTTGAGGGTCAATATTTTTATCAGATAAAGGGTACAGCAATGGGTGCAGCATTTGCTCCCAATTATGCCAATTTCTATATGGGATTTTGGGAGGAGAAATTCATCTACAATAATGATAACATATTTTTATAATTTATCTCTCTATGGCTTAGGTACATTGATGATGTCTTATTAATATCAAAGATCAAAGACTCAACTTGATAATTTTGTGGATTATATTAATTCTGTAAATAGTCATTTAAAATGTAAATATGAATCTGATCTAGATAGATATTAAAATGTATTCTAAGGGCAAGAACAGAAATTGTTACTCTTGGCAAAAAGTTAACATCCTCGCTCATTGATAAGAAATACACCGAAAGGTCATTTCTTATGAGTAAGAAGGAACTGTAGCACAGTCACAATTTGAAATTAAATCTGAAGAAATGCATTCCAAATTTATTACCCGTGGATATGACGATCGTATTCTTAAAGAAACAATGTACCAAGCTAAAGAATGTAATTATTTGTCTAACAGTATAAAGGGAATATTTTTCAAACATTGGCAGGTACTAAAAATTGATTATTCCTTGAATTCGATAAGACAAACTGCCCCGTATTGCCTCTAAACATGTAAAAAACATTAAAGACAAATTGGTTCATTCATTTATTCCAAAAGTGGATAAAGCAATTACATGGTTATCTAATCCATTGGATGGTAATTTTAAATGTGGTCATTGTGTCCACTGCTCAAATACTGTAAATACTAAAACTATTAATCACCCATGAGAGGGTAGATACAAACTCAAGGTTTCATTAACTGTAATACCACAGGAGTAGAAAAGAGCCTTAAAAATAAGGGTCTCCAAACATAAAGCTGCAAATAGGAACTAAAATCACGACTATGCAACAGCCAAACACTATAAAAAAAAAAAAAGCTGGTCACAGATCATCACATTCATAAATTTTTGTTTTCATTACCAGCTTGAGGTGGGAACTTGGAGAGAAGCATGCTAGATATTTGCCTCCAAACATTAGAACCAATTGGTCTCAGTGAAGGAGTCAGTTTGTATCCTTTAATATGAAATCTCTGATTTAAGTCAGATATGTCACTTGCATTATACTGAAGTATCTTCAGTGTTGATAGTTTCTATTGTATGGATCTGTGCTGTGCTATACTGTTGATGAAATAATATGAAATCATGATCGAATTTGGATATATCAATTGTATTAAGCTGAATCAATTATTATATTTAATTTTAAAAATACACTTTATGTGGTAGATTGCTGCTGAACATATATAGAATGTTAGTGTAATATGACAATTGCATGATGTTGAATCAACTAATGTTTAATAATATATGTAGCAGATTGTTGCTAAGTATATGGAATGTGAATTGAATGTATTGATTGCTAAATCATTATTTCTTGCAATTGGATAGTGGTGTTAAATGACAATGAGTAAGGATCTAAATGAGTACGGATTTAACACATCTAATGAGTCCTGCTTTCAATACGCTCTGATGAAGACAACATGCCGAAATGTGTCAGCATATCTATTTTTACCTTGTTTTAATGAATAAGGTATGAATAATTGAGAGACACGTTTGGGATGCAGACTTTTATTTTGCAGGAGTTGCTGTCTTCTCTTCGGCGGAGGCAACATCTAAGAAGGTTATATATATATATATATATATATATATATATATATATATATATATATATATATATATATATATATATATATATATGCCTATAGGAAGTCTACACCACCTTGAACTTTTTTCACATTTTGTTGTGTCAGTGCCTCAGAGTTTCATGCATTTAAATGATGATTTTTTTCCCACTTATCTACACACCATACTCCACACTGTTAAGGGGAAAAAAGTTTTTATTAAGAAAAAAATATATATATATATATATATATATATATATATATATATATATATATATATATATATATATATATATATATATTAAAAATACAAAACTGAAAGATCATAATTGGATAAGTCTCCACCCCCCTGAGGTAATACTTGGTGGAAGCACCTTTGGCAGCAATTACAGCTGTGAGTCTGTTGGGATAGGTCTCTACCAACTTTGCACACCTAGATTTGGCAATATTTGACCATTCTTCTTTACAAAACTGTTCAAGCTCTGTCAAGTTCCTTGGGGAGCATTGATGGACAGCAATCTTCAAGTCATGCCACAAATTTTTGATTGGATTTAGGTCAGGGCTCTGACTGGGCCACTCAAGGACATTTACCTTTTTGTTCCTTAGCCACTGCACAGTAGGGATGGTGTTCTTTGGGTGCTGCGTTGTGTTGGGTTTGCACCAAACATAGCAATTTGTGTTTAGGCCTAAAAGTTCCATTTTAGTTTTGGGCTTTCTTGAGTAATGGCTTTATTTTTGCCACCCTACCATACAAGCTGGATTTGTGGAGTGCTTGGGATATTGTTGTCACATGCACACATTGACCAGTCTTGGCCATAAAAGTCTGTATCTCTTGCAAAGTTGCCAATGGCCTCTTGGTAGCCTCTCTGATCAGTCTCCTTCTTGCTCGGTCATCCAATTTGGAGGGACGGTCTGATCTAGGCAGGGTCTTGGTGGTGCCATACACCTTCCTCTTCTTAATAATCGTCTTGACCGTGCTCCAAGGGATATTCAAGGCCTCTGATATTTTTTTATACCCATCCCCTGATCTGTGCCTTTCAACAACTTTGTCTCGGAGTTCATCTGAAAGAGCCTTGGTGCTGATGGTTGAGTCTTTGCTTTGAAATGCACTACCCAGCAGGGGGAACCTATAGGAACTGTTGAATTTATCCTGAAATCATGTGAATCACTATAATTTAACACAGGTGGAAGCCATTTAACTTGGTGTGTGATTTTGAAGGTGATTGGTTACATATGAGCTAATTTAGGATTGCTATTACGAGAGAGAGAGAGAGAGAGAGAGAGAGAGAGAGAGAGAGAGAGAGAGAGAGAGAGAGAGAGGAAGAGAGGGAGAGATTGTAATTAAAAGTAATAAAAAATCTATGTCCTGTAGGAAGAAAAAAACAGTGCTTAAGCCTTAACCCAAAGTATGACCACATTGGTAACTGTGCAGACCACAGAATCTGGTGGTCTCAAGGTGCTCTATACAAAAAGGCAGCAAGTCAGCATTTTATTTTTCCATTGATTCAACAAACACACATAAGCAGGAAGAACTTCTGGACAAACTTTGTTATTGTGAAATGTAATATTTTTGGCACTTATAAGAGCCCTGCCAACGTTGGGGTTTCTGGTGTGTAATCTACATCCTCTTGTAATAAAATGTGTCCATATCAAGATTTATTAGGACTTAAGATTTAATAAGACTATTTAAGGAAAAAAATACTGCAGGTTTTTGCAATACCGACGATTGACAACATTTTGACAGTTTGGCTTGTTATCTTATTCACTGGTCTGAGGTGATACACAAAAGTTTTAGTAATGTTTAAGGAGACTTTTTTCTGTAAAGATTTAACGGCAGGTTTGGTCTGCCCTAAAAAGCCTATTACCCCAGCGTTCTCCATAGGCACGGGTATTTTGTCCCCGTAAACAAGAATTTGTGCCATTGCGCGCTTGTGTTGTAGCAGGTATATGGGCAATGCTGCCACTTTTGCTGTTATTAAAGGGCCAAGCAATGTAGTTGCTGTCTGGAAAATGATTATTACTATTTTATGTGTACTTACTTACTGCATTTACTTGTTTGAATGACTCGCAAAGCCAAGCATTACTGATGTATGAAAATCATGATTTGTGGGGATTTTATGCAACAGCAGGGTCTTTTCAAACAGCCAAAGGAGAGATTTGTTGTCATTCCCCATGTCCTGTATCAAGTAACAGTTGCGTTACTTCATAAGGCAGGCCATTCTATAAACATTCTCTGCTCTGACATCAGCGTCAAAAGAAATATGCGTTATAATACTGGTGAATTTCCATCAGTGCTGGGCTTGCACATAGCCTATGTGGCATGTTCACCTTTTGATGGGGCTGCCCTGTGAATACAAATGGAACCCAACTCTGAGATTTATCTATTCTATATGTATATTAATGTATCAATAAAATATCATGAAGGTCTATATTAAATAAAAAAAAAAGTTACAAAAATTGCATTGTAACGCATTTATCGCAGACTGATGTGTTCATTCGATATAGACTCAATATCAAGCTTTTATAATTACTGTATTCACTTAAAAATCACCCTTAGATTAAACATGTTGGTGCTTTTTCTGTCAACACATGCCCCAGAAAGTACCCACTGTCCTGCTCTCATTAATCTACCACCAGCAGATGGAAATATAACAAATATACGTATTTGTTATTATATATATATATATATATATATATATATATATATATATATATATATATATATATATATATATATATATATATATACACACACACACACACACACACACACACACACACACACATATATATATATATATATATACATTCGTGTACACTGTAGTAGTTCAACCTCTTAATATATAAATGTTTATATCAACTTGCGTGCCTCTTATTAAACTTAAGATAAAAATAATAACCCTATCTGGACGGACCTACTGGTTTAAACCATTGCATTGGTGGAGATGGGGGGACAGGTGCACAATGAGTAACATAGAATGACAGTAATAAGCCATTCCAATGTTTAGAAGTCCATTTACAATTTAGTTTTTTTTTAGTTTTTTTTTTTTAATAAACGGTGCCCCAAACCAAGAAGAGCTAATTTTCTGATGGTTCGTATAAAAACAAGGACTATCCCGCTAATAAGTTATCTTTGGAAACAGTTGATCGCAGTTCAACGTTTTTGCTGATCTGTTTTCGTCTTGTTTTCCTGGGAGGAAGGCAATCTACCTGTTAATATACATTTTGTTTTCACTGATTGAATTCTAAATTGACTGATTGTACCGAAGGATATAAAGAGAAGTGTGTGCTCACCGAATTCCCTTATTTGAGTTATTTTGTTTGGGTACCGCTTCGATTTTCCAACAATGTGAAATAAATAAATAAATAATTGTTCGGAAAAATGTTTACGTCAACACTGAAATACCGACACTTTTGAGTATAGAGCCCAAAGACACAATCTTCCAAAAATGTCTTAAAGATTTAAGAATAAACACCAAACACATGTGACAGCATCAGTAGTCGGGACTCCAGTAACTGTCAGCACTTGTTTCTTGAGTTGGTAGCTTTACCAGATCACCGGCTGTTTCTACCCGGTTCAAAGCCATACAAATATTCCACAAAACTATAAACCAAGTCATGTTAACATAAAGCTATGGGGATCTCTAGATCTCTAGAAGGTAACCTAACAATCTAGAAATATTCTCGTTGTGCTTCATATTTCTTTTACCTGTACTGGTGTTCTGTAGACTTTTGATTCGAGTTGTGTCCATAAAAAACGTTTTACCTTTGAAAACTGAATTTCCCATCCCTCCACGCAGCAAACTTCATACTGACTGACTGACACTAGTAGTCTTCAGGAATCGTCGCCTTAAGGACCGTTTACACTAAGCCGTCGCAAAATATTAAACAGCCTTAACAAATAATAAACTGCGCACTCAAATGATCAAAAGGTCGGCATCTTCCCTGCTGATTCTTGCTCATCTGAACTATCCCGTCCTTGGGATGTTGCACTTGTTGGCACCGTGTTCTAGTATTGTACATACTAAAAAACATTCACTTGTAATTTGCAGACCTCTTGCGACCTCTGCTGTTGAAAATAAAGTTTATTTTCCCTGAATGCCAAACTATATATTTTATTTATTTATTTATTTATTTACACCTTGTTACTTTTTAACCGAATGCACCTGGGTTTAAACAATTGTATAGTGTTTACATAATTTACACATAGTTTCAAAATGCTTTATTTATTTGTATTTGAATTATGTATTACTTTTGGTAAGAACTGTGTGTAACGTTTTACCTTAAACGCATTTAGATAAATGCATTTACTAAAATGAGAGAAAAAAAAGACTTATTGTTAATGTGTTTTGGTTTAATATTGAACGTTTTATATAAAACTCGTGCTTCTTGCTGTGCATTGGGAATAGTTGTAGAACCGAAACAAACTGACAATTGATATACTACGGGCATGATTCCTTTAGCGTGCCACATCGTGCCAGGTTTTGCATTGTGCCTATGCCCAACCACTTCGGCAATAAACTACGGTTATTGGGGGGGGGAAGGGGGGGGGACCTGTTATTTCAGACAGGTAGCAATTGTAAATTTATTAACGTTTCCATTTTAACCAGAAGATAAATATGCAATAAAAAGAAAACAAAAGAAAATAGTGTAAAATAATGAAGTGGAGAAATGTAAAAAAAAAAAAAAAAAAAAAAAAAAAAAACTTCTTTGTTGAACGCATGTCGGTTTTGTTTACAATGACAATTATCTATACCGACCTCCTGCCTACAGACTGAGCTAAATTTAAAAAGTGCAGTGGTTACCAACTGACCTCTGATCCCGGAAACGAAGGGGGGGGGGAAAAAAAGAAAAGAAAAATACGCGCATGCGTAATTCTCTCTGCAGGGGACTAATATATTGCCACGTGGACAATGACAAAATGTTAAGTTAAGACACAGCACATCATGATCCGTGCAACAAAGTGAGACCAAAAATATAGAGATAATTTATGTTTTAAAGTTTCTTGGTTTGCAATAATATAAGCATACAATGCGAGAACATCCGTCTCATGTAACATAGGCGGGTAATTTAAACTTTGCGCGGAGGAGGCACTTGTGGATACTGTAACAGCGGTGGGTGGAAACAAAGATCACAGATCTTCACTGGAAAACCGCCGTAGACAACGAGACGTAATTTTGTGCGCGGTGGGGGTGTTATAAGATTCATAGAACAGCGTCCTTGACAAATGGTGAGTGAATGCTGATACAGTAGCCACAGGCGTGGAGCTCTGCGCTGAAGCCGTGTAGTATACAAACGTTTTCACTTAGCGCCGTTCTGTGGGCTCCCTGCGGTGGGAGGGCGTAGGCATTGATGGAACCGTCCCCTGGCGGAGGGAGGAGGTATTACTATAGGATGCTAAGCTCCGCGTTGGGACTGGTTCCTTCGCAGCCATTTTCTGTCCAACCAAACGGCCGTTTTGAGAAGGTAACCAACCAGGGCTGCATTGGAGGTTTGTGCCTGGCTCCGGCCAATGGTTGCTAGCCGATTTCTCTTTGGCTCGAATCGAAATGTCCGTCTCTGACTTTTTTATTTGTTGTCTCTCGCATTGACATTTGGAGCAGGAAGTAATATAATAAAAGGGAATGAGGACGTTTTTGTTTTAAATCTATTGTTTAGGTTTTAGCTATTAGCAGGCCCGTGTTGGTAGCGTTCACAATCTCTCTGTTGTATGTGTTATAGAAAACATGTTACGAAGAGAGACAAAGAGACACAGGTACCAGCCAAAAAATCGCCAAAATGTTTAAAAAGAAGCATATTTGGAAGATTATGTGAGTTAGGAATGCTTTGTTTGTTTGAATGTCTCCATATTTGTTGCGTTATGAGAAAATGCCTGGAACTGATACGCTCCCTTTTCTTACTCTACAGTACTGTGCATACATGACTCTGTTCTTCAGTAGTTATTTCGTTTTGTTGTGTTTATGATCAAATTGTATTGAAATAATATTCAGTCGTATGTATATGTTTATAGTTATCGCACTCTGCTTCATTTTTTTATTTCTTCAAAGATGTTATATATTACCGCTTTTCATTAAAACCGTCCTTTTTAAAAAAAATCTAAAACGATTCAAAATAATTCGTGTCACATGTTTTAATTTAGCTAAAGAACACTTTGCTTTCTCAGGGAAACCGCTTTTGTATGTGTTATTGCTTCATTTTAACAAAGCAAAAATACTCGATCCTTTGTTTGCCCCAGTTTTTTAGGCCTTATTTTTGATACTGTAATAGTAAAGTTTTGCGGGGGGGGGGGGGGGGGGGGGGGGGGGGGGGGGTAATTTATTATGAACTGCAAATGTTGTGCTTTAAATACTGTTAATCGCGGTTTAGCAGTTTGCTAGAAACAATAAGTCAGTTTTATTGTCATCCAGATATGCGAGCACAGTAGTGGGTTCGGGTTGTTATGCCTCAAAACCGTTGCAAGCAAAAAGAGACGAGATACTAAATGAGCCTTTCAATGCTGTATAAAGAAACAAACACATAACGGTACGCTTAAGGACGATTACAAAGATGACCATAGGAAAAATATATCAATCCAAATACACTGCATCATGGGGGGGGGTGGGGTGAGATACATGTACAGATTGACGAAAAAGTACTGTCTGCTCACCATTTTGCATAAACTAATTAAAGATTGTTGCACAACAGTATATAGCTGTTAATTATATACATCTTTAATGTTTCTTCCAGCCACTTGCCTGCAATATGGGACTGGGTTCTTAGCAGAGTTTAGTTGTTGTTTTGTAGTGTGTTTCTAATTATCTTCCATCTTACCCACTTAGATGGATGGTGATAATTCAACAACAGATGCATCCCAGTTAGGAATTGCTGGTGATTATATCAGTGGAAGTCACTATGTGCTGCAGTCTCAAGAAGGTAAAAATGATTGTCCTTATCAGGTGTTAGTATGCTTCTGTATTAGTTTTGCGGTAGATGGAATTTGTTGCAAGTTGTATTATCCTTTGCGGGAGATATATTAATTGATGCTAATGTACTTATGAGCTCATATGCTTTGTGACAGAGATTCAGAATTACTAAGACATTTAAATTGAACGACAAGTGATTTGACTATAAATCTTTTAAAATGTTTTCAAGCCCTTTAAGTTTCTTTTTAGTATTTCTAAATTCAGCTGTATTTATGGCTGGTTTCACAGACCCAGATTAGAACTAACCTTTGACTACCTACCTCATTTAAGTAAAGTAGTCCAAGACTGGTGCTAATCATGGTCTATGAAATTAGCTGTTAGTGTTAAGTACGTTTATATATTTATATTTTAATTGTCCAGTGTGGAACATGAGTCTGCTGTGGGAAGACAGACACGTTTGCAGAGATGGTATGAAAGATATTAGAGGGGTTATCCTTGTTGCTTTTTTAAGATGATGGAGATGATGGAATGAATGACAATGAAGATGGCATTGGCAGCAAAGATGGCTTCCGCGAGCAAGATATCTATCTTCCAATTGCCAACGTTGCAAGGATAATGAAGAATGCCATACCCCCTACTGGGAAGGTAACCTAACCATGTATAATAACCATGCTACTTTTTTCAATCACAAGTCTGCATATCTTCCAAATCATAGTAGACATTTTGTCAACCAAGAAATGTATCTCAACAGGAGAAAATTTGGGATGTTGTTTGTAAGTGCACCTTTTGGACGGTATATAAATCCACAAACATAATTGAGATTTATCCATAATATAGTCTGAATGTTAAAATGACTAGCTAATGCACAGTTTATTTTGGATATTTAGATTGCTAAAGATGCCAAGGAGTGTGTGCAGGAGTGTGTAAGCGAGTTCATCAGCTTCATTACATCAGAGGCCAGCGAGCGATGCCACCAGGAAAAACGCAAAACCATCAACGGGGAGGATATCCTGTTTGCCATGTCCACCCTCGGCTTTGACAGCTATGTGGAACCACTCAAACTCTACCTGCAGAAGTTCAGAGAGGTACTGTATATTAGTGTTGTAAACCCTGACGTTGACATCGATTATCATGCAAATTCTACGAAGATTATCAATCATTAGAATTAAAATGCTTAAAACCACTTCCCTAACAGGAACAGTTTAAAGGAACAATAAGTCCTCTTTTTTTTATACAGCATGCTATAAAAAACTAATTCAAACAAATCCTGATATTTTAAGACATGTCTGATAAATAAATTGGCATTTAAATATAGCACTCTTCAATTTTCGTATTTCAGCCATGACTAGCCTTTGCCTTGTTTTGTGTAAAATCTGACAAATTTCCAGTGTAAACATAACCATAAGTTAAGAAGAAAAAAAAAAAATCAACCCTACTGTCTAAAGGAGAAAAAAAACTAGGTTTGAAATAATTCAATTGCTGTTTACAATTTATGAATTGTGGCCCTGCTTCTGCTAGTGAATGCAGCAGTCCCTTCCAGTATGTCACGGCTGCAGAGATGCAGGTCAATTTTTGCTGTTATATTTTAATCAAGTGACTTTGCATAGCTACCTAGATTTGTATTATCTTCAGTGAATACAACTATATAGTTATTTTTCCAAACAGTACGTTAGAGGTAGCCGTCTGTCCTCAATGGAACTTTCGACAGCGACAATCCGGGGCGGGTTTAGCATCCTAGGAGATCTCTCAACTGATATTGTTAAGCGAGTGAACATTTTGAGAGTGTACAGTAATTTTGCTTTCTACTGGTGCAAACTGTTTTGTATAACCTGCAATGTTCATTGGATCACATACGTCGAGCTACAATCCAGCGGCATTTAGACTCAGATAGCAATCAAAAAACTAGAAATGTTGCGGATAGTGCATTTCTTCAAAACAAAAAGGTAAAAAAATCAATTCTGAAACAACATAGTAATGTTAACCCTTTGCAGTCCATTTATTCAGCGCTTGTCGGGCACGTCAGGTCCTATTTATTTTCACACGCGCTATTTAATTGTTTTGTTCCCCCCATAGTAAACCAGGTTTTAAAAGCATTGACTCGCAAAAGGACATCAGTACTGCATCTCCAGCCAAGCTCCACCCCTTGTTCGCTGTATTTTTCACATACCTCTTTATAGGTGCATACTGATAAACCCTCTCCTGATAACTTGTTTTATCACCAAACTCCTCAATAGTGTGATCAAAGTCATTATTTT
This sequence comes from Polyodon spathula, assembly GCF_017654505.1. Lineage (NCBI taxonomy): Eukaryota > Metazoa > Chordata > Actinopteri > Acipenseriformes > Polyodontidae > Polyodon > Polyodon spathula. The sequence continues at coordinate 23,772,726 of NC_054541.1, read as the reverse complement.
GTTACTATAACATCTCAAAAAGCTCTGCAAACGTCTGATATTCTGAGCTCTGGATGCAGAAGCAGCTATCTCCTTTGTTTATGTCTGTGTTATCACTGTAGTGCATGGGGCTACAAGATACGCCCCTTTTTTCGGCTTCATTCGGCTCCTATCAGTCTCACTCAGCCATTGAAAGGTTTTCTCTGCTTTTTTCCAGAGAAAAAACGTAGAGACCTGTGTCTTTTTGACTGGAAAGGGAAAATTGTAATGTCGGACATAGGACCGCAAAGGGTTAAGTATTATTAGTTTCGCTCAAGACAGACGGCTACAGTTGGGACTGATTTAAAACAAAATATTTATAAAATACATTAACAAAGCAGGTTACTCTTGATCTCTGCCTAATCATCCTTTTAGAAGCTACAACACAGAGTATGTTCTTGACAGTAAGTTAATATATACAAGACATGTTTTTAATTTAATGGAATATTCGATTTCATTAAAATATTATCGATTTGTTAACGTGGGGTCCCAATCGATAAATAATTAGATTATCATTACAAGCCTAATATGTATTTGTGTCCTTTTGTTAACATCAGTTTAAAGACCACCCTTGCAGTCAAAATACCCCTGCAAGAGTTTCAGAACATATTTGATTTCCTTTTGTTTTTATTTTTTGTCAGTATGTGCTGCAGATTCCAACACATTAAACTTTGATATGTGGTGCCTTTGAAAATAGCGATTTCACGGGATGCGTGGAAATCGTTAAATTAGCCCAATACCGTGATTTTTACAATATTCTTAAGAAATAAAAATAATTTCATAATTGTGTTTCATACGAATAAAAAATGAATTGCGCTATAAAAAATAAAGATTTATTATTATTATTATAAATTATTATTTGTTTGTTTGCGCAAATATCCCTTTTGAAAAATTGGACAACCAAAAGTTACGGAAATTCTTCAGACAGAGTGTAGCAAATGGTGGAGCGATTCCTTCAGCCCAGCTGAGATGAATACTTACCTAAAATAACTGAGTATCACAAGCAGGAGATTATGGAATTGGTAAAACGGTCTGGTTGCTTGTCAGTGGTCACACTGACGAGTCGACTGATGCACAAGATCAGTATGGGTTACGCGTTTTTATTTGTTTTGCAAGACCTAAATGGTGAACATGCACCTGATGTACTAGAACTGAAAGCTGAAAACAACACTATTTCATAAACTTTTGTAAAATGCTTAAATAACTTTGTCAGTTTTGTCAGTGCATTTATCTGTATATTTGCTGTTTTAAAAAATGATATTAATCTGTACATGTAACTTAGATTTGCGTGCACATCCGGCGAAATACAATACTTTACCCGTGACACTGCCGTGAATATTAACGAAAATGTCTGATTTTTACATGACCATTTAAGATTGAATTGATTCTCTGTTCTATCTTTCTTCAGGCAATGAAAGGGGAGAAAGGGATTGTAACGTCAGTTACAGTTGCAGATGGCCTTGGGGACGAATTGACTGATGAGTCCTTCAGTAAGTATAACTAGTACTACTTTTCACATGTATTGGTAAAAAAAAAAACTAGCCAGTATTCCTTAGTATTAGCCAGTATTATCAGGAATTCCTGTTATCATTGCCGAAGAGTCTACTGCTCTACATTGATAATACAGTGCCTATAGAAAGTCTACACCCCCTTGAACTTTTTTCACATTTTGTTGTGTCAGTGCCTCAGTTTCATGCATTTAAATTAGGATTTTTTTCCACTTATCTACACACCATATTCCACACTGTTAAGGGGGGAAAAAGGTTTTATTGAGAAAGATTATATATTAAAAATACAAAACTAAAAGATCATAATTGGATAAGTCTCCACCCCCCCCTGAGTTAATACTTGGTGGAAGCACCTTTTGGCAGCAATTACAGCTGTGAGTCTGTTGGGATAGGTCTCTACCATCCTGACAAGTGCCCCAGTCCCTGCCGATGAGAAACATCCCCATAACATCATAACATGATGCTGGCACCACCATGCTTCACAGTAGGGATAGTGTTCTTTGGGTGATGTGCTGTGTTGGGTTGGCGCCAAACATATGCTTTGCATTTAGGCCAAAACGTTCCATTTTAGTTTTGTCAGACCACAAAACTTTTTGCCACATGTTTACAGAATCTCCTGAGTTATTATTTTTTCTTATTTATTTTTTTTGCATACTTCAAACGGGATTCAGGGTGAGCTTTCTTGAGTAATGGCTTCCTTCTTGCCACCCTACTATACAGGCCAGGTTTGTGGAGTGCTTGGGATATTGTTGTCACATGCACACTTTGACCAGTCTTGGCCATAAAAGCCTGTAGCTCTTGCAAATTTGCCATTGGCCTCTTGGTAGCCTCTCTGATCAGTCTCCTTCTTGCTTGGTCATCCAGTTTGGAGGGACAGCCTGAGCTAGGCAGGGTCTTCATGGTGCCATACACCTTCCACATCTTAATAATCATCTTAACTGAGCGCCGAGGGATATTAAAGGCCTTTGATGTATATATATTTTTTATACCCATCCCCTGATCTGTGCCTTTCAACAACTTTGTCCCAGAGTTCTTTTGAAAGCTCCTTGGTGCTCATGGTTGAGTCTTTGCTTTGAAATGCACTACCCAGCAGAGGGAACCTACAGGAACTGCTAAATTTATCCTGAAATCATGTGAATCACTACAATTTAACACCAGTGGAGGCCACTTAACTTGATGTGAGAATTTTGAAGGCGATTGGTTACAGCTGAGCTAATTTAGAATTGCTATTACAAGGGGGGTGGACACTTATCCAACCAAACTATTTCAGTTTTTATTTCTAATTAATTTTCTATAAATTTCTAGACTTTTTTCACTTGGAAGTTGTGGGGTAGGATGTGTAGATAAATGAAAAAAATAAAATAAAATAATTCCAGGCTATAAGGCAACAAAATGTGAAAATTTTAAAAGGGGTTGTAGACTTTCTATAGGCACTGTATACTGTTCATTGACATACCACATACAGCATTCACTGAACTGATACTTTCCATTTAAGTGGTACACAAGTGGTTAATAAAATGCATTGTTTTTCTTACCCACTGACTCCCAAAAGTCATCCATCACCAATATGTACACTGGAAAAGAGATCGGTGATATCACAATTTGCCCAAATGAAACTTGCCATTTGTACTCCTAGAGTATTGAATGACAACATCTAACACAGAAATTTTGGCACCTGAGATGGCTGGAATATTAATGGAATGAAAACCTTTCCAGTATATTTGCAGGTGCTTATTCACAGCAGTGGATAAAATTGGTATTTGAGAGTAATCTATGGCTAATTTCTTGATCTAATAAATTGCACAGATTAATTATCTCCCTTCTTGGCAATCTGTACTTTGATATTAATTCCTAGTCTGTATAAAATGGCTCTCTTGCTTCTGATTTCTCTGCCATATTGACAGCCAGCTGGTAGTGTGAGCCGATACTTACGGTTGCTGTCTGTCTGTTGCCAGTTTCAGGTGAAAATCTAATTATCTCGGAGGTACCTGCGATTCGGCGCAAATCCACTTTTATGAAATGGGCCCCAGAATGTTTGCAAAAAACAAAAAAAAACAAAGGCATGAGAAAAATGTGATTTTAAATTACATAAATAATATAAGTTTACATAAGTTGAAATGAAGGGCCAGAATAAACTTTGTCGGCCATGCAAAGCAGCGCACTCCAATATCATTCGGTATATTCTTAAAAAAAAAAAAAAAAAAAAATCAGTATGAAAAAAAAAAGTTAAATGAGGATTAAGGATCTGTGACCATTTACTTTATTTTGTTAACAAATTGGTAACATTTAAGGATGTAGCAGGAGATCTCTCTCCTTATACATACATTTATTGTACTACTTTTAAGTAGGGTAATAGTAGCTTTATTTCAGTTATTGTCCCCCCCCCCCTTCCCCCAATTAAAACAGTTGCTTTTTGTCTTTGTACTTCAGCTAACCAATTGCCTGCTGGACTGATAACTGCAGATGGGCAACAGCAAAATGTAATGGTGTATACAACCTCATATCAACAGGTAAAGATCCTAAAACACTCCACTTAAAGGACTCTGGTCAGACCTTCTGAAGATTACACTGAACTGTAATGATGTAGAAACAAGTATTGCAATTGACATGAAGCTTCATACTGTAGGCAAGCTAAAAGTTAAAGCAAGAACTCAAAACTCAAACTTTTTTCTGCCATTTCTTGGTCCATGAAAGTAAACCCAGACTTCATATATGATAGTACTTACAAACTTTAATGATAAATATGTAGTTTACACTTCTGTGTTATTCTGATTTGTTTTTTGATAACCTTTTAGATTGCTTTTAAAATTACTTCTGTCCTACTTGAGGACAGTCTTGCAAGAGTGAAAATGCTCTAATGTAGGCAATTGTGAGATGAAGTAATTTTGCTTTGCTCTAGATTTCTGGCGTGCAGCAGATCCAGTTTTCATGACCTAACCCCCTTTCCCTTCGGACCAAGAATCATTGCTGGGCTGAGGAAGAACAGCAGTGTTAACAAAGCTGGAGTGCAACATCAGTGGGAGACAGATAGGCCAGCTGTTGTAACCTTTTCAGTGCAAAATAATAACTTCAAACATATTACGAGTAGTTGTAGACATGAGATCAGGACTGAATCTGGTCAGATCTGGTTATCGATAGGTTTTTAGGAACTGAGTTAAAGGTTTTAGATTTTTTTTTTTTTTTTTTGTACATTAGTTGTTTTGGGGTTTTGTCCAAGTTTTAAAATTGGAAAAAGCAAAACATGTAGAAAGGAGTGCTGTTGACTCTTTTTCTTGATATAAAAAAGAGGATTTATCCCTGTCTGCACAGTAGGGGTCAGATTCTTTTCATACTCAATCATGTTACTCTTTGTAATGTCTCATGAAATCACATGAGATTACATGTTAGTCCTTTTAATAAAATGCAAAGGTGAAATTGCTTTTTGAAAGTTGTCTTACTTTATTTTTTAATGTTTCATTTTCTACACCTTGCTTCAGCTGACGGACTTGAATTTCTTATTTGGCTGTTTTAGTGGATTTGAGAAATAGGTCACGCTAGTGATGGGCACCAGTTTGGTATTTTGACATATTGATAATTTCCATAGCATGGGATTAAAAAAAAAAAAAAAAAAAAAGTGTATGCTCGCAGACATACTTTTTATTGCTAATACTGCTAAAATAGAAACACAGTACAATCCCGTTTATTTTATATAAAGATACAACAAACCCTATACGTACCAATCCTTGTCAGTCTCGTAAACCAAGAAATATTATTTAACCATTTTATTCCATTCATTGGCGTTTTGGTACCAAATGCTTTATGCCGCATTAAGTTTGTCACGATTGGCCATCTGTAAAGTTGTCGGTGTCGTGCTGAATTTTGCGTTACTTTGAGATATGCTCATAAATTGTCTTGTGTGATTACTTTTGCTATTAATTTATTCATCGCTATGGTTTAAATGTGAACTTTCAGTACTATAAATGAGATTTTTTAGACATCAAAACAATCTCAAAATAAGACACTAGATTACTTTTAGAGGTGTCGTGAATCAGTACACACAGAGCACTTAAATTATTTACAGAATGGCTTGATCATTAACAACCCTGAAGTCTGCACAATGAAGTATGGAAATATTTTGGTTTGTGATGGTTGATGGAATTATAAAATAAAGATTTTTTTTTTTCTTAATGGATATTATGAAGCAATGCACCATTAAGTTTAAGTAAGTTCTTGCTTTGCATATGAAAATATCTGTTAATTTTTCATATATATATATATATATATATAGAGAGAGAGAGAGAGAGAGAGAGATGATATTGTAGTTGTGTGATTATTTTTATGTGCTCGATATCAATATAAAATTCTCAGTGTTGCCACCCACTAGGTCACACAATTGTACCCCAGCAAATAAGAATCGTTTGTGTGAATTCTATTCTGTGTAAACATGTCCAAATAACAGCAGTTTTGAGTATTTGGGACTATTTCAGAGACAAACCCCCACTGCACCTACACTTCCAGGAAATAAGGGAATATGGTGCAATTCTTGGCTAGCAAAAAAGAAAAAAAAGACAAGGATACAGAAAAGTGAGTTTTTTATATATAACAGTAGTAACCAAGTAAAACCTATACAATTCATGTTACAGTTCTGTTACAGGTTTTCCTTTGTACAACAAGTAGAATGAAAAGACATTTGAATATGTATTTCAGACTGAAAGGTTGTATAGTTAAAATACTACATTCTGATTAACGATTGTGATGATGCTTCTGAGGCCTAATGCCAAATGGCAGAGGTATTATCAACGTTAAGGTTGAGACAAAATAAAAAAGTAAAAGCAAGAACATATATATTTAAATTATCTAGATGTTTAATATGAAATTATATATATATATATATATATAAGTGTCAATTGGGAGAGAATTTTAAATTGAAATTCTCGTCAACTGCAATGCACATATTTCCTACGACTCCATCAGCTTGAACTTAAGAACATAAGAACATAAGAAAGTTTACAAACGAGAGGAGGCCATTCGGCCCATCTTGCTCGTTTGGTTGTTAGTAGCTTATTGATCCCAAAATCTCATCAAGCAGCTTCTTGAAGGATCCCAGGGTGTCAGCTTCAACAACATTACTGGGGAGTTGATTCCAGACCCTCACAATTCTCTGTGTAAAAAAGTGTCTCCTATTTTCTGTTCTGAATGCCCCTTTTTCTAAACTCCATTTGTGACCCCTGGTCCTTGTTTCTTTTTTCAGGCTGAAAAAGTCCCTTGGGTCGACACTGTCAATACCTTTTAGAATTTTGAATGCTTGAATTAGGTCGCCACGTAATCTTCTTTGTTCAAGACTGAACAGATTCAATTTTTTTAGCCTGTCTGCATATGACATGCCTTTTAAGCCCGGAATAATTCTGGTCGCTCTTCTTTGCACTCTTTCTAGAGCAGCAATATCTTTTTTATAGCGAGGTGACCAGAACTGAACACAATATTCAAGATGAGGTCTTACTAGTGCATTGTACAGTTTTAACATTACTTCCCTTGATTTAAATTCAACACTTTTCACAATGTATCCAAGCATCTTGTTAGCCTTTTTTACAGCTTCCCCACATTGTCTAGATGAAGACATTTCTGAGTCAACAAAAACTCCTAGGTCTTTTTCATAGATTCCTTCTCCAATTTCAATATCTCCCATATGATATTTATAATGTACATTTTTATTTCCTGCGTGCAGTACCTTACAATTGAAATTGAAATTGTCGCAATACAAAAGCACTTCTAGTAAAACTGCATTTTTACCACTTGACTTTCAGATGCCAAAGAAAATTATTTCGAATTTTGCTAGCAACACACTTGGCTTAAAAATACATAGAAATACCACCTTTCCTGATGAAACCACAATATGCTATAAAAACATACAATGATACTGTTGTTCATGATATAAGTGCACGCAATTCACAAAGCAGATGCATTTATTACAGTCTGTACATGAAAGAAGAATGGCTTACAATAGTCAAGCTAAATTAGTTACTTTTGTTTGGCATTTAGAGCAATGCTCCCTAAACTGAAACCATGAAAGAAATGTCCATTTAATACTGTGCCAGATTTACCACATTAAGAAAATTGAAACAGCAGGGGATGTTAGACTGACAAGTTGGTTCCTTACTCCACCCACATTTGTCTTTGTTACAGAAAGAGGTATGCCCCTTTCACACTGGCACTCATACCCAGGTCCTGATCCAGGTTCTGGCTACCTGGGTTACAATCCTACAAAAGTGTGAAACCATGTACCTGGGTTGTACCCGGGTTGCAGAGACCCACCTCAGGATGTGGGTGGACATGCTATGAGCGAGACAAATGCACCCATAGTAAGCTGAGGAAATAAACAACCACAGCAAGGAACATTTGTTTATTCTGTTTAGCCATATTGTTGCTTGAGACACACTGCAGGGATGAAGAAACATTTGCTCCAATCAACATTTGGTCCGACGATTCAATACAGAGACACTCGGATCAAGTGTCCGTAACAAACTGCTTCCGGGGCATCGATACATGCATTGTGTACTTGCGCCTGTCACCTAAAAGATGTCTGTTATCAAACGCAGTGTGAAATCGCATAGGCGACCCGCATAACACCTGACCCAGGTAGAGCATGCCAGTGTTCACAAAGCACTTCATATACAGTATATAGTGAAATATACATCTACTATAATATTACAGTATAACAAAGGCAGGATTGTTTTTTTCCTTTTTTATAGTCCTGGAAAGTAGTGACTTGTATCAAGTAAAGACGAAAACACTTCGAACTTGGCAAATAATAATTTTAACCCAGTAACCAATATTTGACCAATAAAACAAAGAAATCACCAGCATATTATAACACTGTATTTAGAGCATTGTTATTAAGCAACATTGGCAGAAACATTAAGGACAGTAGATTTTAGAGAAGAGAATTTTTTAATAACAAAATTTAATTTTAGGTCCTAATTCGAAGGCAATAAAGCAAACGGAGGACTACACTAATGGTTAGAAAGTATAAAACTGGCAAGAAACTACTAATAATCATCAAACTCAGTTTCTGCAAGTTTTTTTTTCCTTGTGTTATTACACTGATAAATTTGACTTTCATATCAGAACCAGAACTGATTAATAGTGAGATGATTGATATCACAATCAAGACAGAACAGACAACTCTGTGTAAGGAAAAACCCAATTTATTTATTTATTGAGAATATGCTTGGCTTCTACTTTTAGTGTCTTAAAAATAGTTTTTACATTAAAAACCCTGTTAGAAGTATGATCGATTGTAGTCATTTTCATTAAAAAGGTCATCAGTAGAACAAAAACATCACAATGAAATAAAAAATCCCTTTTTAAAATGTATGTTTTGCTTGCTTAACTGATAAAGCATTTATTTGGCTCAGTGACGTTGCAGCACTTTTCACTGGAGTAGGTAAATTACCCATTTCTTCACAATTCTCAAATCATAGTCAGAAGCTAAAAACATCTAAGTACAGTGCCTATAGAAAGTCTACACCCCCTTTCAAAATGTTCACCTTTTGTTGCCTTATAGTCTGGAATTAAAATGCATTAAAAGTGGGTTTTTTTCATTTATCTACACATCCTATTCCACCACTTCCAAGTGAAAAAAAGATAATTCTAGAAATTTGTAGAAAATTAATTAAAAATAAAAACTGAAATAACTTGGTTGGATAAGTGTCCACCCCCCTTGTAATAGCAATACTAAATTAGCTCAGGTCTCACCAATCACCTTCAAAATCACACAACAAATTTAGTGGCCTCCACCTGTGTTAAATTGTAGTGATTCACATGATTTCAGGATAAATTCAGCAGTTCCTGCAGGTTCCCTCTGCTGGGTAGTGCATTTCAATGCAAAGACTCAATCATGAGCACCAAGGCACTTTTAATAGAACTCCAGGAGAAAGGCACAGATCAGGGGATGGGTATAAAAAAAAATATCAACGGCCTTGAATATCCCTTGAGGTCAAGATGATTAAGAAGTGGAAGGTGTATGGCACTACCAAGACCCTGTCTAGATCAGGCCTTCCATCCAAATTGGATGACCGAGCAAGAAGACGACTGATCAGAGAGGCTACCAAGAGGCCAACGGCAACTTTGCAAGAGTACAGGCTTTTATTTCCAAGACTGGTCAGCGTGCATGTGACAACAATATCCCAAGCACTCCACAAATCTGGCCTGTATGGTAGGGTGGCAAAGAGTAAGCCATTATTCAAAAAAGCCCACCTTGAATCTTGTTTTGAAGTATGCAAAAAAAAACACTTGGGAGATTCTGTAGCCATATGGCAAAAAGTTTTGTCGTCTGACGAAACAAAAATGGAACTTTTTGGCCTAAATGCAAAGCGTTATGTTTGGCGCAAACCCAACACGGCGCATCACCCAAAGAACACCATCACTACTATGAAGCATGGTGGTGGCAGCGTCATGTTATGGGGATGTTTCTCATAGGCAGGGACTGGGGCACTTGTCAGGATGGTAGAGACCTATCCCAACAGACTCACAGTTGTATGTGCTGCCAAAAGGTGCTTCCACCAAGTCTTAACTCAGGGGAGTGGAGACTTATCCAATTATGATCTTTCAGTTTTGTATTTTTAATATATAATTTTTTTCTCAAAAACTTTTTTCCCCCTTAACAGTGTGGAGTATGGTGGGTAGATACGTGGAAAAAGATCCTCATTCAAATTAATGAAACTTTGGAGGCACTGATACAACAAAATGTGAAAAAAGTTCAGTCTGTAGACTTTCTATAGGCACTGCAAGTGAAGTTGACAAACAATACAGCTAGTGTCTCCAGAAAGAATATTTCTCCAACTGACGTATACGGTTCATCTACTTATCGGCAGAGATTGTATCCTCATACTAAAACCCTACTTTGAGGAATGCTAGGCATTAAGTAATGTAATAAACACGTATTAAAAAATACTATTTTAGTATGAAATTACACAGGAGCATTGACACTGGCTTTTATAGACATTTTAGGTAAAAAATAGTCTTTTTAGGCTGTATTGTTTAACTTGTACTTTTAACAAATACAGCAAATATTGTTGCTCAATATTTAGTGCTTCTTGCACAAAATAACTCAAAACAAACAACAAATAATATTGAAAAATAAATGAATGTATCAAGGAACGGACTGGATGAGGCGTACCAAAGGAAGAAACTTTGGTGCGCTCAACTAGGTGCTGAAGCAGATCAGCGAGGATGGATAGTTCAGGTTTACCTAGTGGAGGTGGGTTGTCGAGGATTTGTGGCACACGCCACAAACAGGTTTCTCAGAGACATCGGATTCAGAGGTCAAGAGTTGCGACGTATAGTGAAGAACTTAGCTGTAGCAGCAGAGAGGAGCAGCAACTGGCTGTGGTTGAGACGAAGAGATTCTGGTTGGGGACCTCAAGCACAGCAGAAATAAAATAAACCGTTGATGTAAAGGAAGGTAAGTAAGCTGGGCTTAGCCGAGTGGAGGATGGAGGATGGAGGGGGGGGGGGGTTAATGTTGGGACGCCACAACCACTGTCGAACCCTCTTAAGGTGTCATGGACTAGTCAACCAATCAACAAGTATGGAAGGTGCCCACTTGAAGGCCCCAGGGAAGTACCCTACTCAGCTCAGTACAGACAGTTGTCATGTTGATGCACTAGGGTGACTGCACTGTGGTTGATAACTGGAGCCAGCATTGCAGCCATTGTGTGTACTGATGTACCAGGGAGACAATATAAGCTGATCAAATTAGTTTACAGTAAAAGCAGCTATGTTTTAGTTAGTGCTTATCTTGGCGAGAGTCCAATATCAGAATGAAGTTTTTAACACCTACACTCATGTAATGGAAATCTCCAACTCCTCATGAAAGGAGCCTATGCCTGTAGCTGTACTAACCTGGGTTATAAAAGATTAACATTCAGGGGACGTGAACAGAAAGACATTACCCATGAAGCCTGACAATAGCCCAAGGTGCACTGCAACACATGCTGCGGTGAACTGGTCTGTTAGCAGATTTAAACTTGACTATGTATCTGTGTGGCAAACTAAAATAGAAGATATGTAGACAATCACTGTACACTGTGCTGGCACTTATGATGAGCTACTTCAGATACTCCAGAAAGAATATCCCTCCTTTAACAGTACCGATTAAGAGTTTGCCTAGCCACATGTATTGCTCAAACCTGAAGGTTATGTTACAACATGGCAAGGCAAAGGTCAGCATGCAGCTACAGCTACCACCAATAAGGCACAAAACCCTGATCCACAAGCAGATGAGAACTTTAAACACAGGAGGAAGCAACTGTAAATCAAGGTCACGACATTACGTCTAAAACAAAAATACATTGTACCCATTTTCCTCAATATTAGATCCGGTACCATTTTGTTTAGAAATTAACCCCTGGTTGTAACCTGTATTGTGCATGGCATATAAGAGTGCTTATACTCTACACACAAACACATATAAACCACATTTTATAAGACTGTACACTACAAACTGAGAAATAGAATGGATTTTTTTTCTTCTAGTCCTCACTCCAGAAATCCAGGTTCTTAGGATAAAAAAAAAAAAAAAAAACACCTCCCTCCCTCGCTCTCTACATTGAAGGTTCACCCAGCAATATGCAGAATTATAATGACTTACATTCACAAAAACATACAATAATCCTCCAGCAATCTGGCTCTTCTGTGTATACTGGGATTACCCACTATGACTAAAGACAGACCAGATCCTCTATCAACCACAAAATTGCTAATTTAGCTGTTCCACATTTCTACAAAAATGACACATTTTTTCCCCAAAGGATCCAGCTATAAATACATGTTAGCATTATTGTTTACACTTGTGTATCTTTTTTATAAACAATACAAAAAACAAAATAAAATGTCATGAATTACAATACTGTTCCAAAGCTGCTAAAAATTTTTATTTATATATATATATATATATATATATATATATATATATATATATATATATATATATATATACATATACATATATATATACATACACACACACACACTACATAAAAAACAAAACTATTTACTGTGTCTGAAATAATTTACAGCATACAAGTGGTTTGTCGTTTCACGTCTCTGTTTTGGTCTTCAAGGTTCCAGTGCTACAACACAAAAGTACATTTTATTAAATGCATCATATCTACAATATGTACATTTTCATTCTATTTCATTTCTACTTAACTGCTTAATATCCAGCAGTGCTTTCTATCATTCCACATTGTTGTTTCTGCTTGGGTCAGTCTTCACCACGCTTAGTAACCATTCCAGTAGTGAAAAGGTCTTTTTAAAACAATTCTTAAAGTGGAAACTGAGGTTCGAAAAGTGATAAAACAGAATAATCATTTGCCATATAATTTAACCTCCACCACTTCCAATGTGCTGCACTAACTATTGTGTGTGTTAGAATTTACTTTTCTTTTAATTCCATCTGATTGAGGTTACATGCAGTTTATACCGTATGGGCACCTCCAACTTTTTGTCTACAAAGTCCAAATATATCCACATAACTGGCCCTCTTACCCGTCTGGCAGTTCGAGTGGCTGCTTGTCTGTGCTCTGTGGAGCTGCTACTGGAGATGGTCTGGCTTTAAATGCATCTAAAAAATAAACATGCATCATAATGTCATAACCCCTGTTTACATCTTTGTTGAAGAAACTACAAATTGTACTATTGTCTAAAGCAGCAGCTTGGTACCTTGTAGCCACCGGATCTGTGTGGCCGGCCCGTAGCCCTGCTCGTTCTTGGCTGCGATGCGGAACACCACAGCGGGTCTCGACGTGCAATCGATGAGTGCGTTGCTCAGCTGGGAGGAAGTCACTGTGCAGTGGATCTTGGTGCCCCTGTAGATCCTGATGAAGGCCAGCTGGCTGGAGCTCACTGCTGTGCTTGAATGGCTTTTCTGCACTGCCAGGTACATGGAATACTCCAGGATTTTACCAGAGGGCGAAGCTGGAGGCTCCCAAGTGATATGAACACAATCTGCTGCCTGGCGAGGAAACAATGGGAAGTTAATCCTATATATTTGAGAGATGACTGCAGAAATGACAAGAGATTTACCAGTTAGAAAAACAGAACATAGGCCAGATTTACTTACCTTGTCCACCATGAAAAGTCTGAATCACTTTAGTCATAATGAATTGGGAAACTACATTGGTTTCAAAACTAGGAATAATCATAATTAGGAATTTAAACAGTAAATAGCATGTTTTCCAAAAAGATATAGCGTTAGGCTGCATCCACACTGGACAAAGCAACATGAGTAAAGTCGCCAAATGTCAATCCACACCAGGCACGACTTGGAAACTATCCGAAAGACTGGAAATAAATATGACCCTGCCCATGCATTCCTATTGGACATACTAGAGATGGGCTGTCCCATTACAAAACAGGTCCGACTTCTGGCAGCTCCGTTGCAAAATAAAGGTTGGACTTCTGGACTAAAATCTACAGATCAGAGTTATTGAATATCCCTATATAACCAACAGTTTTGTTGTTATCACTATTATTGGTTGTATTTATTTATTTTTTAATAAATTGTAGTATTAGTTGAACTGATATTTAACAAAATTATTTTGTTATACATTTATATATACACAATTTACTGCAATCTCAATTGGTGTTTCTTTACAATTATTAAGCACTACATAATCACCATCTTCACCATTATTATTACTATTATTATTGTGTTATTATGCACAGGTCACCATTTATTTCGTTTTTCCTTTTAAAAATTGGACAGCGTTTGACGTGTCAAGGGTGATAACCTTGCTTCTGATTGGTCTGTTTCATTCCAGTCGTGCAACATTCTATTTCAATGACGCAAAACTCTCAGAGCGATGTCGCTCACGGCTGGTGTGGATGCTCCCATTTGACTGCAGTAACTTCTAAAATGTGGATAAGGCTTTACATGTCCCCATGTGTTGCTACAGCTGTTTAAATAACACATCTGTAATTTTTCTTTTCATTGTTAACATCCGGACACCTTTTTACAATCATAACTAGCTTTGTGTTTCAAAGCTATTTTCAAAACGGCCACTCTAGTGCACTGATAGTGCAAGGATTATTGCCCACATTGTCAAACAGGTGACACGGCAATAACGATCCACGATGTGGTTTTTGTTTTTAAATCACAAATCACTTTATGTAGTCAAGTGATTTACAGGACTCATCTCAAACCCCAGTGTACTAGTACGGCCATTTTGAAAAGCGCTTTGACAAACACTTTACAAGGTAGAAGTGTAAAATGTTGTCAGGATGTTAATAATGAAAAGAAATGACAGGTACATTACTTAGCAACACGTGGGGACCCATAACGCTGTATTTTTCAGAACCCCGCTACTTACTCTAAGGTCTCCCCTGTGTGCTTTATTTAATCTCTTTAAGCTCTTAAGACTAAAAATGCTACAAACATTGTAATGAAGCCAAGTAAATCTGTCATTTAAAAATAGTAAAGACATAGGCAGACAGAAAGGTAAGTGAAAAGGGTCTGTACACAACCAGTGAGAGTTAACCTTTGTTATCTTGACAGATGACGGTGCTCCAGGAAAGCCAGGCTGGCAGGTCTTGTATTCACTAACTTGACTAAACTGGCTTTGTCCGCAGCTGTTTATTCCAGCCACCCTGAAGCGGTAAACAGCACCGGGGGTCAAGGCTTGTTGGTTTAGGCCCTCATAATCGGGGGAATTCATAGGCTCCAGCTAGAAATGCAGGAAAGTAGGGCCAAGTGAAAATGCAATCCTTTTCTAGATCCCATTTCCTCCCTTTGTTTATAAGAGTTATGTGCTACTTTTTCATACTATTTCCAATGATCACAACAGGACCTACAGTACACAATGTGAATTGTTAGGTTTAAATTTCAATGTATACAGATGTATTACTCTTATCCGTTATTACTTGTGACTGAAGTCACACCACTTTATAAAAGGGTTTATGCTTCTTAGGAAGATATGCAGGGCTAAAACAATATACTTACATTCCCTTTACTGTCCACTGGTGGTAGGTAATAGTGCGTCACTTCAGAGAAAAGTGTTTTAAAGATCCCCACATCATACCACTGGTTATCTGCCAGTTCTGTGTGTTCCTGTTGGTATAAAAAAAGGTTTAATTTAGAAACATGCCAACATTAGGATTCAAACTTCACACTGCCTAGTATAATTCTTCTGAATGTACATTTTTCAAACTCCAACTAAATTGCATTTTTAATGCGCATCCTAAATTATGCTATGCATGTATGCAATTAGTTTCAATGTTTCTGGTGGTCAGCTTTGAATGCTGAGATTGAGAGAGGGCTGGTATATTTAAAACTATTCTGACTCAATGTTGTTTGTAGTACTCCCTCGGACAGCACTCAAGTTGATGTTTAAGGAATCGTATGTATTTATTTGAGCTCTTAGCAACCCCAGGTGAGACAGCAGGACTACAATGGCTGAGGTCTGTGTGCTTACCATTTGAATGTTGCTCTTAGTGGAAGTTATTGAGGTAGTTGTCAAAGTGGCTGGTGTAGTATTGTCTAGTTCTGGAGGAAGAAAGAGGACAATCAGTGCATTTACATGACCAGTATTTTTCCACTAGTATTCTGAATATATATTCTGCCATGTAAACAGCATATTCAGAATATGAAGAGGAATATTCCACCTCTGTATATTCTGAATATTGGAGGTGGCATATTCCACTAGTATGCAGAATACTAGTGGATTATAAAGCCATGTGCCAACTTTGAAGTGTAACCCACAAGAGACGCGTGCAATAACAAATACAGCAGTAAACATGACGGCATGTGCGAGAAAACACAGCTGCTTTTGGTCTGATGAGGAGACATCACTTTTATTAAGGATTTTAAAGTTGTAAAACAGCTTGATAGCAAGAGTGTAGAAGTGTTTAAAAGGAGGCAGAAAAAATCACGAAGGGGGATTTGAGAGAACTGTGGATCAAGTTCGTCATCGATGTAAAGTTTTTAAAAGCACAGTTCTACAAAGCAAAAAACCAACAGGAGTGAGGCGAAACCATCTGTTTTTCCTTATTTCAGCCTTATGAATGATATACTGGGTAAAATCGGCTTTTGTCCTTATCGACCAGACATGGCGTGGATATCAAGTTTGAAGAAGAAAGTTACCCAAACCAGTTAACCGACAAGACTGAAGGTAA
This sequence comes from Polyodon spathula, assembly GCF_017654505.1. Classification (NCBI taxonomy): domain Eukaryota; kingdom Metazoa; phylum Chordata; class Actinopteri; order Acipenseriformes; family Polyodontidae; genus Polyodon; species Polyodon spathula. Next base: position 23,756,047 of record NC_054541.1, on the reverse strand, counting down.
ATAATTATATTACTACATTATAATACAGTAGCCTTCACATTCATATTAGCTACGCATGCGATGACACAGTGTTTACTATTGTTATGAATCTACTATCTCTACTGTATGTCTCCTCGTTAATAGACACATGCATGCATATCTGTGTCAACACAATGCACTGAACTGGAGCCACAAACACAATCTAAAAAAAACCAAAACGTGAGCATCACCAGCTTGTTACCAAAAACAAACCAAACTGCTACCATCAGCACTGTGTTGGTTTGCAGTGGGAAGCAAGGTACGCATGCGTTAATGGCATAAAAGGAATATTTCGTTTACCATGTAAACACAGAATATGAAAGGAATATGAGACTTCTGCCTGCATGTATACAGAACATTCCGAATATTCTAGCATTCTGAATAATTAATATTCAGAATACTTGTGGCATGTAAACGTACCGAACGTTATTTTAAAGTTGTTTTTCTTGAGTCAGAGGGTGTCAAAAAAAAAAAAATGTATGCATGTATGGAATGCTATACCTGGAAGATGTTGAACTGGAACATTCATGCTCTAAAGCATATATATTAAAGACACTTTCTTATTAACAACATTTTGGCTATTATCATAACCATTTAAGAGACAATATAAAAAAATGGATAAGAAAGCCACTTACCTTGAGACTTCTGAGGTAGCGGTGCAGCATCATTACTAAGTTCAGTTTCCACAGGCTCTGATTTAAGTGTGGACTCTTTCATTTGATTGGGTGGGGCAAGGTTTGCCGTGGTGTCCTGGTCTGCAAGAACAAGGCCTGCAAATACAGCAGAACAGAAATCATACGTCATTGGCCAGACCACTTGCAAGATGTAAATCCTGATAACCTGCCTGAGACCTAGTGTTATGCAATAAACCCTTGTAATAAAATATTAAATTAGCTTTAAAAAAAGTTAAATGTAAAATGGGCATAAAAAAATAAATTAAAAAAAAAAACCTATGGTTTGAGTTTGATAGTCTTAGTCAACTAGTCAGAACAGTCTAACCCAGACAATGTTACACATCTTTAAGAAGTGGCAAACAGCTCACAAAACAAGTACTGATTGAACTCAGTTAACCTGGAGGCGACAGATGCAGGAAGATGTCGGTTGCAGAGGACTGTGGCATCAAGTACATTTACCCTGAGCACTAAATACAGGCCATGTTACACCCTGTATATGAATTCCAAGTGCCACAGTACCATTCCTCTAATCACAAACTGGGTTAAAACAAAGCACAGCAGGTATAATTCTGGTATCTCACCTGTGGCACTAGGTGGCCCTGTATCAGGATAGTCGTTACCTTCAGCTACGCAGACTGCATTTTGGTCCATAATATTCACAGTAGTCGACTCATTGCACCCTGGCTTTCTCAGTGAACTGTTCTCCCTTTCGATATATGATAGCACATGGGATGGTACCTAAATAAAAAAGCAATGTTGTAAATGTATTTATTTTGTGCTTGTTTCTTGACAAAAAAAGGTGAATTGTGTACCTTTTGATTTAAAACCCTTCCTGAAACACTGAACTATAAGGTAACATTCTTACAAAGCCAACATACGGTGCTACATATTGCAGTTCTATATTCTAATACTGTCCCCAGTATAATACTGCCGACACACAAAACCCCTCTACTGAGGCTCACTGTATGTTTTTAGATGCAAACTTGATAAGAATCAACACTGAATCTGCCTCTAAGTCAGCCACTCTCAGCCAACGTTCCTGAAAAAAGGTCAGTGTCTAAACAGTAATCGAATTTGCAGGAAGTAACCACCCTGATGTGTGCACATACTAGATAGAACATCACACCTGTGAATGGTATTAGAGCATTTCTAAATGTCCATAATCACATTTGTAATAAGACTGTTACACAGATGAAGGTACTTGCCTACTTCGCTTGGTTTTATCTTGGAATCTATGACTTGGAGGATACGGGTGCAGTGCCCCAGGTTATATGCTACCATGTTAATGCTTTCTCACCTTGAGGGTGTGTGCAGCCTCTTCTCCTGACTGCAGCTGAGAGAGGACAGTGCTGCCTGTGTTCTGAGCTGCTTGTGCTCCTGTGGTACCTGAACAGTAAAACAGTCATGGGAACACTTCACAAACAGCGACTTCCTAATGCATACATTACAAACTATTGAGCATATATTGTATGAATGAGATCAGACTGACAATACAATTTTATCTTAAATAAATAACTCTGAGATTTTGATTTCGCCTGTTGAGATTCAAGGCTTCTGTTAACACAGAAGGGATTCTCTTATTGTGGTGGAGGATCTGAGCTACCCTTGCATTAAGGATCACAAGGGTTATTCATAAGAGACATAAGGTTTATTCATATGATTTATTCAGAGTGTTTCACAATGACTCAATCTTGAAATGAATGGTCTATAACGGGACAACCATACATGTGGACCCAAGATGGTGATAGTGCTTGGGAGAATGACATTATGCATCAAGACAGAGTCAAGATGACATCCTCATGAACAAACTCCACTCGGCCCAGGTCAGCTCAGTTGTGAATGTGAAACTGTTTTTATAGCTGCAAGGGAGGGAGACACAATCAGAGAAATGAGGAATGAAAAGGGAAAGTAAGAGGATTGACAAATGGGTGGTAGGAAGGACAGCAAGGAAGAGAAAGACCTACCTGATAATTCCAGCAAGGTGGCTGCTGCTCCTTGTTGCAGCTCTTTTAGTGGCACTGTGGCAGGTGGATGGGCTGATGAGAGCTGGTTAGAGGAAAGGGTTGTTGGGGAAGCTGGTGCTGTGGGCTCAGGCTGCAGCTGGAGTAGATAGGACTCTGCTGCTGGGAGTGGGTGCCAGGCCACGTGAAGGGACTGAAGGGTAGCTTTTACTAAAAACACTGGAGATGGAGTTGATGGCTTCTCTGAAAACAAGAAAAAAATAATAATTACATGTCCTTTATCCTGAACAGCAGTGTCAACAGGGGTGGCAATACATTTAATTGTTCTGTTCAAATCATCGAGGGAGGCCTAAATGTAGGACCAATTTAAGTCATTAGAAAAGCGCAAACAAATCCATCACACTTAACAGCTGTGTTGTTGTTACTGGCTAAATCAATTATTAAAAACAGTCAACTGTCACCACTACTTACTGGTCTCCAGGTACCAGAGGTCCTTACAGCACACCTGATAGTTCCAGGCTTTCCTGTAGCCATCCCTCCCACTCCAGATATAGAGGCGGGAGCCAATGACAGCAGCACAGTGTCCTGCGCGGGGCCGTGGGCTGCTCGACTTCCCATCCTCCTGCCTCTCCCATGCCAGGCAATTCCACGTCATGGTGTCTAGCCATGACAAAATCACATAGATTGTGTCACTTACAAGCAACATACTGTAAGCTTGCTAACTTAACCTTTACATTTTTCTTGGGGTTGCAAGGCTTTTAAAAACAAATAAATACATAAAATAAAATCAATTAACCACACTGATTTATTTTTATAATTATCTGTTTTTATCTATTTTAATATTTTGCATACATTAGCAGTATTGAGACAGATAACCTTTAATTAATTACCTTAGAAGAATCTCGGTAGAATATATAATTATATATATATATTATATATATATATATATATATATAATATAATCTGTAAACAGAACTGACCTAGGTTAAGGTAAGACATTGAATTGGTGCAGGACCACTCATTATAAAAGGCACTTGATTTGTCTTCATTCGTCAATATTGGAGTCCAGCCACCAAATATGTACATCCTGCAGACACAAATCAAGCAAAAATTGCTGAAACATCACCAGAATGACGACATTCTACTTTGGAGAAGATTTCAAAACTGAATCCAAGCAAGGTGCTACCATAGCACTGCGCCAAAATGTTTAAAAATGTTTCTTTAATGAAAAAGACTTTTAGGTAATCACCAATTATTATAACTGATTATAAAACTTGGGAAAAAAACAAGTCATCTAAGAAAAGTAATCTTTAAATACCTGGTAACTGAAAAGAGTTTAATATATCATTTGTTTTTAGCTGAAAAAATTACTACATTCAATAATATACTTTTTTAAAATCAATGCACATATTTGTATTACTTACTTATTTCCAATGACATTAGCGGAGTGGAGACTCCTGGGTAGAGGAGATGGGCCTTTGGTTTCTGGCAGTTTCCATGTCATGGTTTCTTTAAGAAACAAATACAAAAAAAAGGCTGTCAGGCTACAGTTATCTCCTTAAATACTGTATAGACAGCTGCTTCTTGAGCAGCAGTGTTACAGATACAAGAATATAAGCCCCCACATACGCTCTCATTCTGTACTGCAACCTGCTGATGGCGATAACATTTATCAAATTTAACTAAACAAGGGAAACTGAAAGTTTTGTCAATTTTGACTGATTCATGCATTTAACATTGTTCAAACATAACAGACCAACTAAGTTTAAGTTATTTGTGAGTAATATCTCAAAATCCATTCTTGAGACAGTCTCCATATGCAGTTTCCATAGTTCTAGTCCAAGTAATCACTGACCAGTACAACTGTACATATCAACTTCTACTACACTGTCGTTGTCAGATGGTGCAGTTTTTTCTCAGTGCTCATTTAATTCATGAAGTGCAACTAGCTAGGAATCCACTGTCTGAGGTTACCTAGATCAAGCTGCCAGAGGTCCCCCAGTCTGTACCCCTGCATGCCCCCAAAGATGTAGAGCTTGGGGGAGTAAGAGCCCTTGCTGCTATAGATGATGGCTGTATGAGACTCTCGCGCGGAGGGCGCCGTCCCCTTTGTCTCAGGAATATTCCAGCCTTTCACACCCGAAACTGCCTGCAGCTCCAGCTCGTAAAAGTCATTCAGGTACCTGCATAAGACCAAGTGATCATTCAGTACTGATGGCCAATGTGATCATTCAGCATTGCTGGCCAGTGTGATCACCCCCTCCATGGTTGTTATACACAACCCTACAAGTGAACAACAAAGCCTAATAGCGACACCTTTTGGAGCCTTTAGACGCTACAAGACGTTCTTAGGACTATTTTCTCCTAGTTCAGCAGCACTTGATTTCTGAATGGACAAAGTACCAGAAACCGTCTTGTGTTGTCAGCACACGTTAGTCCAAGTACAGCAAACTACAATAATACCAACTGAAGCCACCAGTGCACCTGACTTGACAGGCGGTGATGCAATAGTTATTTTCGGTCACAATTTACTAAACCTTTGCCTTAGTGAAAAAACAGTAAGTGACAAGGTGCTCCTACCTAGGGACATTGCTATTGGGATCATCGCTGCCGTTAGCCAGGCCCCCAAAAAGGTAGCATTTGTTGCCGAAGAGTGTGAAGCTGTGACCAAGTCGAGGACAGGGGGGTACACCATTCCTAGGGGGTTTGGGTTTCAGCTTCTTCCAAAGCCATCGGCTCGCCTGCAAACAAAGTCACCTGGTTAATTTATTTCACTCAAATTCCTTTATACTTATTTCTTTAACTTTTTTCTTACGTCACAGAACAAAATCTACAAAAACACATCAGAAGTTACACAACTATAGAATTGCACTCTCGTCCATACTGGTTGGTATAGCCACTTGTAACCCACCACTTAACACAAGACATTGCAGGGAACATTGTAACACTCACCTATGCCTAGTTCTATGAAATATATTCTGGTAATCTGGTATAAAAGTTACTGTAGCAGTGTTTTGTACTTGCCTGTAACTCATAAAGACTGTTGCTGTATTTCCCAAATTCCACCATTCCCCCAAATACCAGGATCCTGGTCCCTTCGCAGGCAAAGCCATGTGCTGCACACCCAGGTGGGATGTCTCCTCGCACTGCAGGCAGGAACCACTGCTTCGAAACTAAAAGCAAGAGTGAGAGATGAGGACAAGCCAAGCCACTTGAGCACATCTAAATCACGTGACAGTGGAGTGCAGGGGGAAATATATTTTAATTGGCGTAGAACCCTTTCATTACATCTTACAGAGACTGCTGTTTATAATAAAAAGGATTTGTATATCTGGTACAGATTTAAACGAGAGGTGAATCTTGCATAAGCAGAACGTTTAATCTATTTATTGATAGACTAATTTAGATATATTATAAAATGAAAAGCTGGTAATCTTCAAATGTAACAGGATCTGGAAAAACACCCCATTGCTAAAATGTTTCTTTCTGTTAAAGCCACTTTAAAGGCACTCAAATGCCCTCAGGACACTTTCTAGCAGATATTCCTTTACATTGCTAACCACCTCGCTGAACCCTAGGGAACTGTGGCTGAAAGAAAAGCGAAATGCACAGCCACTGGCCACAAGTGACTGAAAGTATAATGTATGCACAAATGCAGCCCAATTTGTTAGTTCATTTACGACCAAATTATGTTTTAACATAAAATGTGTTTGTACTTCATTATCAACCCCCCCTCAAAAACAAACAAGTTCAATAACAAAGTGATGTAATGATGGTTGACGATTGCCGTTTCATTACTCGCATTCCTGAGGGGGCAAAAGCTAAAACAAAGGGAAATAAATTCTATCATTGTACACAGGACATGATGCAAATGTGTTTGCGGGCTGCCTAAAGCTAAAGCCGATTTGATCTGCTCTCTTCATACATACTGCAACTTCTGAAAAAGCATTCGGCAAATCTGAAATCGATTTTTTTCTCGTACTCTGAAATGCTTGTGAAAGAAAATCAACCGGCAACCGAGTAAATCAAAACGCAACCAAGTAAATGAAACGGCAATCAACGCCGCGTCCCTCAATACAGATACGTCTGTAACAGAAAACTAAAGCAATTTGTAAATAATCAATTTAATCCCAACAACGGCTGCAGACGGCATTTTAAAATAAACGCTCTATGTTGCACCGGTTTAAGTTGGCACATTATGGTTGAAACCATGTGTGTTTGTGAACCGAGATGGACGCGTCCTTAAAATAGCTCGCTAGATTGTTTTTGATTAATGACAAAATTAATGGTTGAAAAAAGCTTTTAACTTTAAGAAAATATATATATATATTATAGATATATATATTATATATATTAATATATATATATATAATATATCTTAGTGATGTCATGCCATGTAGTCAGGTGTTTTTCTGCCGTACTATTAACTAGGTGCTTGTGTTTTCATTGTGTACGTATTTGTAATTGAGGCTTTTTTAAATTCAGCGAACAATGTCATTTATTGAATTCTGTCGGAAATGTAGTTTAGCGTTTTTTTAAAAAAAGTTATATAAACCAATTGTCAAGTAATTAAATCAAATTATGTAGCATATCCGCTGTGGAAGTTTTTAGATTTTTTTTATTTATTCTAATAGTACATGACATTGTTTTTTTCTTTGTGGCTTTTTTGTCTTTACTTTAATAAATATCAAAATAAATTAAAGTTGTTGCACCTTCTTAGGCTGGAGGCGACTCATGTTGCTATATATTGGATTTGAAATGCTTCACGACTTCCCCACCCCTTACCGGTGTTGTAAACATGCAGCTCCTCGGCAATCCCCTCGTTCCCTCCCCCGAAGACTATGAGTAGCTCCCGTACAGCGGCTGCACGGTGCCCGTGTCGGGACCGTGGAACCGGGCCGCTGAAGGTGTTAACCTTTCTCCAGATGGGACCTTCAGCAGCCATAGTCCCGTTGTTAATCAACTCAGGAGGTCCGCCTCTATCCCACATTGCAACGGGGCAGGACATCTATGGTTAACATGAATTAATTATGATTGTGAGATATTTATGCCATATACAAATACTGTATGAATAATCGAATTAATCGGTTTTATTTACAAGCTTTTTGGCTTGACATATGTTTCCCAGACATCCCTTAGGGTTTTACACGAAAAACCAGATGTTGATTATTGCGTTACACAGGATATTAGTCTTGAAGGTTAAGTAGTGACTGAAATGATTTATTAGTTGAAGATCATTTGGTTATGCTGGTTCAAGCAATTTTGTTCAATGTGAAATTATTGTTGTTCATTGATTGATGTCTAGACTAGTCTAAATTAATCTAATTGCCCAATATCTATGGTTACAAAAACGTGCTGCAGTATTATTGTAGTTTCATACAGTATTTTCCTGACAAGTCTTGTCAGGAATGTGTCAGATTGCATTATTATTAAATATCTATACCTGCATTAGTGTAATATCTGTAAACAAGGTCATCTATGTTCATATGCAAAACTTTTCTGGGACAATAATCTGTATCTTCTCTGTCTTCCACATTTTAAGATAAAAAATAAATAAATAAACAAAATTAAAAAAATTAAAGTCTGAATCAATGGACTGAAGTTCTTCCAATACACAACTTCCTGACAAACACTGAATAATATGTGCACATGTACACATTAACAACAGAAAGGGTCATTGCTGCTCATTTTTAAATGAAGCTGCAGTAAGTTAGTTGCATCAGGCTCCCTGGACAGCAGAAGCATGGCATTTACCACTGAGCTGGAGAAATTGATCTACAAAACAGAGTTGGGGAACATTGTCAGAGCAGAAGAAGCAAGTTTTCTTCCAGGATAACCTTGTACTTGGCTTGATTCATGCCAAAGCTGCCCGATTCCAGCCTTGCTGAAGCACCCCCAGATCATCACCGATCCTCCACCACATTTCACAGTGGGTGCGAGACACTGTGGCTTGTAGGCCTCTCCAGGTCTCCGTCTAACCATTAGATGACCAGGTGTTGGGCAAAGCTGAAAATTTGACTCATCTGGGGGTGCTTCAGCAAGGCTGGAATCGGGCAGATTTGTCTTTGTGAAGGGCGCATGAATCAAGCCAAGTACAAGGTTGTCCTGGAAGAAAACTTGCTTCCTTCTGCTCTGACAATGTTCCCCAACTCTGAGGATTGGTTTTTCCAGCAGGACAATGCTCCATGCCACACAGCCAGGTCAATCAAGGTGTGGATGGAGGACCACCAGATCAAGACCCTGTCATGGCCAGCCCAATCTCCAGACCTGAACCCCATAGAATACATCTGGAATGTGATCAAGAGGAAGATGGATGGTCACAAGCCATCAAACAAAGCTGAGCTGCTTGAATTTTTGCGCCAGGAGTGGCATAAAGTCACCCAACATCAATGTGAAAGACTGGTGGAGAGCATGCCAAGACGCATGAAAGCTGTGCTTGAAAATCAGGGTTATTCCACCAAATATTGATTTCTGAACTCTTCCTAAGTTAAAACATTAGTATTGTGTTGTTTAAAAATGAATATGAACTTATTTTCTTTGCATTATTTGAGGTCTGACAACACTGCATCTTTTTTTGTTATTTTGACCAGTTGTCATTTTCTGCAAATAAATGCTCTAAATGACAATATTTTTATTTGGAATTTGGGAGAAATGTTGTCAGTAGTTTATAGAATAAAACAAAAATGTTCATTTTACCCAAACACATACCTATAAATAGTAAAACCAGAGAAACTGATAATTTTTCAGTGGTCTCTTAATTTTTTCCAGAGCTGTGTATGTATGTATGTATGTATGTATGTATATATATATATATATATATATATATATATATATATATATATATATATATATATATATATATATATATATATATAAATATAATTTTATCAATATGATCAACATCTAAGCTTTTTTTTTTTTTTTTACTGTCCCCTTATTTAAGTTTGTAATCTTTTTTGAGATACTGCGATACTCCAACATATATAGATATCTTCTGCAGTGCATGCTCAGACGATACTTCCTCTTTAATTATACATATACATATATTATTACTGATACAGTTTGCAATAATTACTATTTCTATAGATTTATGCCTAGAAATATACAGTATGAGTGCGCTGGATAGGCTAGTACAGATCGATTGTGTAAACCAGGGGCTGTCTGAGGATGACTGAAGACATCTGGAAATAGTTTATCCAACATGTGGCAGGCTCGTGACGCCCTTGTTGGAAGTCTAACATAACAATTAATTGAAAGTGCAGGTTGGTGCTCCAGAAAAATCGAGACTCCTGGCTACGTGGTTGGGTGTATGAGACGTCTTGGTTGTCACCTTCATATGAGAGCCCGCAAGGAGCATTGGCATACATTATTCTCTATTGGTATGTGACTCGCTTTTCTAATTTGTTTTGCATGAACTATTGTTTGGACTCACAGGAATGTAGGAACGTTTTCTAGCTGCTATGCAGAACTGAGTAACAGTAGAGTGTGTGCTTTTGAGTGCCTTATTACGTATCGGTCTTTATAAAAAAAAAAAAAAGATAAAATAAAAACCGTTGCTTATAATTATTTAGATAACATTCCGACCACCAGATACAGGGTTTAGCGGACGGGTCTGTTTTGACAAGTTTTTTCCAGTGTTCCCAGGAGGCGTAAAACAACAACAAAAAAGTTAGTCTTTTTTCTAGTACCGCTAACAAAAACAAAAAGAAAACTATATATATCTTTAACAGATGGTTATTACCTCCGTTACCAAAATGCTAATAATTTTTTTAACTATTAAAAAGCTATTTTTTACTCCATTTACTGCGTGTGGAATTGTGTTCCTTTTTTTCTTTAATGAGGTGTTAGTTTTATTGTAAAAAAAAAAAAGACTATATTTTAAATGTTACAAGATCTTGAACATCTGTCACCTGTACTGTTTAATATACATGGTAAAAGTGTTATTTACTTTTTAATATATTTTTCTCTGAAAAGAGGAATAATATATACATTGTAGTTTAAAAGTGGGTTTAAAATTGTAAAGCAAACCCACAAGAAAATCTGGGCATTGCACACCAACAAGACACCACACATAGACAGACGAGCACATCAATTCAAACAGCTTTGTCTGTCTATCTACAGCTACAGCCAAAAGTTTAGCATCACATAGAATTTTAGGATTGAGATATAACAAAAAATATATATAAAAAATTGAACATATACTTAAGAAACACAATTTGGACCCTAAAGTCTAGAAGCCTGGGAGAGTCAAGGAGTATGAGCATGACATGGCCAGCTGCTCATTCCCAGAAGACGTGGAGCCCATGCATCCAACTCCCAAGAGGGGGGATTCCTTATGTCTAGCACCTAAGAAGGAGGGGGGCGGGGGGGCACCAGTATCCAGCGCCCATGAGGGGGAAGCACGAGCACCCAGTGCGTGACAGGGACTTGCACAAGTTTCTGGTGAACAAGGGAGTATCCCCGCCACCTCAAGGGAGAAAGGAAGAGGCCTGGCTGTCTCCAATACTGAGATAGGACGGCCTACTGTCCCAGTCTTCACCGCCATGTGAAGACTGCATGCTGTCCTGGTCTCCATCACTAGAGAGAGAGAAGCAGGAGCAGCCTCTGCCTCGACTACCAGAGATATAGCAGCAAGAGCTGCCTCTGCCTCCACTACCCGAGGGAGATGGGCTACTGTTCTCACTTCTGCCGCCAGGAGACTACCCACTGCTCCCACCTTCGCTGCCAGGGGGAGACTTCTTGCTGCTTCCGCCTCCGCCACCAGAGGGAGATTGCCTGCTGCTCTCACCTCCATCGCCATGGAAAGAATGGCTGCCGCTCCCACCTACACTGCTAGAGGGAGACTGCATGCTCCTACGTCCACCACCCAAGGATGCCTGTTCTGCATCGCCTAAGAATGCCTGCTCTGCATCGCCCAAGAATGCCTGCTCTGCATTGGTGTGGTTGCCTGCTGCTCTGCGTCTTCCGGGGTTGCCTGCTGCTCTGTGTCGCTTGGGGTTGCCTGCTGCTCTTCGTTGCCTGGGAATTCCTGTTTACCATCATCTGGGAATGCCTGTTCGTCATCACCCGGGGATGCCTGTTCGCCATCGCCTGGGGTGCCTGTTTGTCGTAGCCTGGGGATGCCTGTTCACCATCACTCAGGGATACTTCCAAGTCAACACCCGGGGATGCTTCTAAGTCACTGCCAGGGGATGCCTGCACGTCACCCCTCAGGGATGCCTGCCTGTCATCACCTGGGGTGGTGTTAAATCCAGCAGCAGCCTTTGCACTGCTGGAAAGTCTGGAGCTGGCTTCAGAGTGAGGGAGAAGGAGGGACAAGTGGAGCTCCCGCTGCTGCCATCTTGGCCAGGGACTCCCCTCCTGGGTTCACCGCCCAAGGGTCTGGAGCTGTTGCTGTCGGAAGGTCTGTCTCCCTTTTATATTACAGGAGGGCCTGGACCTGTCTTTACCTGGGGGTCCAGTACCACCGCTGCTAGAGGGTTAGAGCTGTCGCCTCCAGAGGGTCCACTGCAGCCGTTTGCCTCCCGAGGTAATGCTCCTACCCTGTCCTGCACCTTTCAGGGCTACTGAGTCAGCTTCGCTTGGGGTCGCCTACTCGCCTTCGCCTGGGGTCATCTGCTCACCGCTACCTGAGGAAGCAGCCTTTCCGCTGCTGGAGTGTGTCACCAGCCTTGCCACTGCTGACAGCACTGCCAGCCAAGGACCCAATGAAGCCTCCCTTCCTGGCATGACTTTGACTTGGACTGCTGGGTTTTTAAGGGGGGAGGTGGCCTTTGAGGCATACTCAAGGGGGGGGGGCATATGTGACGGGGAGCAGCTCCTCTATATATATATTTGTGGTCTATTTTTATGATTTATTGTATTACTTTGTATTTGTTTTATGATTTATATTATATATGGCAGCGAGAAGCCGTGTTTTGAATTAATTTTGCAAGGATGAGCGAGGTGCCGTCCACCGTCTTATTTGTTATTGTTTTGTTTCAAATTCCTTGTGAGAATGCGTGACTCAGCTACTGATTATTTAACTAGCTGACAGTCACGCAGACTTAGTAAATCCATGCAGAGTGTGACTGAGGGATAATACAATAATTGATAGCTAATTAGTCCCTTGGGCACAAATATAAAAGATCTGCAGCTTGACTGCATGGGGGAGAGAGTTCAGAGTGGAGAATGAGAGTGGAGACAGGAGGTAAAAACATAACATAAGAGAAATAACAATTGCTATGCGTGCCGGGTCAAAACCGGCACGATACTTGTTCTGTTTCATTATTGTTTGTTTGTTTGGATAACGTGCCTTTTTGTTTGAGTGTTTTGTTCTGTTTAAAACCTGTTGATTGATTTATTTAATAAACCACTGAGCACTGTTACGTCTCAGTTTTGCCCCTCCATTCCTTGTTTTGGTTTGTGTTCCTTGTCTTGCCTTACCCATTTTGTGGTGTGACGCATACGAACAAATTAAAATGTCTTTTAAACTGAAATGCAGAACTGTTTTGTCCATAGTTTCAAAAACTCAATTGCAGTTTAATTTTTTTTTTTTTTTTAGGTGTTTTTAAGAGAAAGAAGAAATGGCTTTGTTGAGAAAAAGTGAGTAGCATCTATAAGAATGCAGGCCTGTTCTGTTCTTATATTACAGAGGCTGCTAGATTCTCAGTTTTTGCTGTTAAATTGGATTGTTATCTGAGATCAAATTGTGTGTAATAGCATTTCTGGCAACGAGTGTTGTGATACTGTCATACTAAAAACAGATTATTATTAATGCCAGTGGAATGAGGTATAGTTGATATCATTTTGCTTTCTTCTGAGTGAGTCTAAGTTCAAGCTAAAGGTTAAATATCACCCACGCTCATTCATACTGGCTTCGACGTCATCCTTATAGCATGAACAGAGGGGGAGAGGGGTGAACCAGCATTTTCCTGAGGGCATAGTATTGTCCTGACAATAGTTTCAGTCTATTGCCTTCTAGACTAGACTATGAGTGGTCAAAAATGATTAATAAAAATGTAACACCTAGCAAGCTAGTTCGATTGAAATATTATATTACAAGTGTTTTCTGACAAAGTTAGCTGTTTTTATCTTCATTTATGTTACATAATACTGTTTTTACCCATTACTACAACATTTTTTTTTTTTTTAATATTATGCTGTTATAGACTAGTATATTCTCCCTTAAATGAAATGGTAAATATTTACTTTAAATAAACAATAGATTTTAGGTTAGTATTCTGGATTTAGCAGGGTGTCTAATTTTCATATTTACATTACTGCAATTGCAAAACTAGTTTAGGGTGTTAGTAGCCTATGGCACTGCAAGTATTTCAAAGTATTTAAGTGATGTCATGATCATGCATTGGCTACAAAAATTGGCTTCAAAGAAAATATTTTAACCTCAGGTGAATATAGTCAATAAAGTCCCACACAAATTCACTACAGGGTTGGCGATTTTTTTAGATTTTTTTTCAAATCAGATTTAGTTTATTTAAATCAGATTTTTTTAAAAATTTAAATGTCAAAAATATATAAACTGACATATAGATATAAGATATATATATAGATATATATAGATATATAGATATAGACATAGATATATATATTAGTATATATAGATATATATATATATATATATATATATATATATATATACTAGTTAAGACTTACTAGTTAATAACAAAAACAGGGCCAAATGGCGATGTCGAGGGGTCGCTGAGCTTTGCCTCCGAGAGGCTGAAATACACGTTCTCCGAAATGTGTTCCTGCCAATCTGTCATTTTTTGCACTGCAGGAGCCACAGCAAAGGCCACCAGACCTATAGTGCCCGAGGACAACATAGATTTGAATGGCTCCACTGCAGATCTGCAGGTCCCTGACAGCCACGGGTTGTTGGTGAACTGTGTATTCCACTGCCGACCTAATCCCTCCCTTCCCAGGCGGCGCTGAGTCAGTTGAGCGCCTCCCACTAGGAACCCCATGGTCACAGTCAGCAATGAGATAGCTTGGATTCAAACCTGCGGTCTCCAAGCTATAGGGTGCATCCTGCACTCCACGCACAGCGCCTTTACTGGATGCGCCTCTCGGGAGCCCTGGAATTTTTTTTGTAGTACCGTATTTATACCTCTACACTACCTCCAAACTGTAAATTTAGGATGGTTTGTGAATGGTTACATACCAAACTAAATTACTCAATCTTCAATGAATACATAAATAAAGCAAATTATTTATCATTGTGGCATCCACTGCAATATGTGAACTATATATGTGAAGAATTTAGCGATGGAGTACGCCAGAGAAAAATCCCCCTCACTCATCCCAGTCATTCTTTTCTTTTACTTTTCTTTGTTTGACTGGTCTATGTAACATGGCAATTAGGAGGGAATTTCCCAGCAGATCGCGTCGACTCAGTCTAAACTCGCGGCGGGAAGGTCTGTGGTGTACACCAGTAGTCGTTACCTATCATACAAGTTGGGACGCCCACTGTATTCTCAGGACGTAGGAAGTGAGGTTATCGCGGAAATACTGCATTAATCTTCGAGAAATCTGGACATCTTAATCAAATATTTATATTTGGAGTAAAATATGGTAGATGTATGGAGGTTGACAGGAAAAATTCCAATCACAAAATGGTCACTTAATCTTCTGAATCTGGTTGATTAGTATGAGTAACAAGAATGAATACATAAAATAAAGCAAATTATTTATCATTGTGGCATCCACTGCAATATGTGAACTATATATGTGAAGAATTTAGCGATGGAGTACGCCAGAGAAAAATACCCCTCACTCATCCCAGTCATTCTTTTCTTTTACTTTTCTTTCTCTTTCTGGTTAGTTATCCCAAAGATCAGCCTGCTTCCAGTTTCTGCTCTCAGTGAGTCTGTCGAAGCCACCACAGGTGTGGGTGACAGTCTTTAAAAGCCTGAAACCTGCAAAAAACTTCACTCTTGTTAGCAGGGCTTCCATCTCTACATTCTCATTCCCATCATGGGAAAACTTGAAAGAAATTAAGCTGGTTTTGTCAAAGAGTCAGACATCTCTGCCGCATACACCTTTCACTCAAAAAAGGTGATTGCACCTTGTACAAGGGAAGATGGGTTTTAGGGTCACTCATGACAATTGTGTACCCCACCAGGTGAAAATCTGCTGAGTGACAATTGGGAAGATACTCTCTGTTTTACTGTTTCGAAAGGGAAAGACTTCCACCCCTTTAGAAAAGTAATGAATCACTATTAAAAGATAGACATTGCCATTAAGTCAATTCCCATCTTCTCTCCAGGCTCACAGACAGCAGTTGGCTGCAACAATCCTGCTGGTTTACTATTAGCTGGCTTGTATTTCTGACAAACACAGCATTCCTTCACATGTTGCCATGTATATTTGCCAATGGTGGGCCACCAAGCCATCTGCAAGGTCTTAAGATGTTTTAGGTGTCCACCCAAAGGGTTGTCATGGAAATAAAATAAAAGAAGATTGTGCAAATGCAGTGGGAACCACTAGCTGGAATCTATAACCTCGTCTGGATGGGAACCCTTTGGTAGACCAACCCCTGTTGTTGGACAAATGTGATCTGGTTAGGTCCTAACGGAGATGGTGTCTTCACCTCATCAAGAAGTGGGATCCTTTGCCTGCACAGCCACCGCCTCATCGAGTGAAGTAGGTAAGTAAGATCGGTCCTGAAGTTGTCCCTCTTTCTCACATACACACTGCTTTAACTGCCTCAGGGGTGACAGGGGCATGGGACAGGGCATCTGGGACTACATTAATGCTGCCTTTTCTATACAAAACAGTGAAGGAATCACCCTGAACTGGAAGAAGCCACATGGAGTATCAAATGCAGTTTTCTTCTTGGAGTCGGCATCCATTGCAACTTGCCAGTACCCCGAGCGCAGATCTAGTGAGCTGAATACAGCTGTTCCATGCAGTGACTCTAGTCATGGACTTGACGCATGGGGTAGACGTCAAACTGGGTTTTGATGTTCATCCGACGATAGTCCACACCGAACCGGTAGGATTCATCACACTTCTGAATTAAGACAACTGGGGCGGATCACTCAATCATCCCATCCTCCGTCATCTGATGTAGGTGTTCTTGTATCGATGTTTTCTTCTGGGGAGCTACTCAGAAGGCTCTACACCTCACTGGCATTTCATCTGTAGTATAGATGATATGAGTGCAAACAGCAGTCATGCCTAGTTGTGAGGTGCACACCATAGGCCGTTTTTTCCTATCTTGTCATTGGATCAGATTGTGTGAGTTAGTAACGATATTCTCTACTGTAACCGAGGTAAGACCTGTGGGTGCCCTAGACGTCTTAGATGCCAAGTAGAGATGTATCTAGAGCACATCAGGCATATTTAGTACCTTCCATGGTGATCCCCACGCCATCTTGGGCAAGAATGGATGATATTCATATCCCTTTTGTCCTTTCACCCCATACTGTTTTTGGTTTTATATAAAAAATCCAAACCCAGAATCAGTGGAAATGCCATTGTTGATCTGACATGACGTCAGTGTCGACCTTCCAGATTTTGCCATGAAAATCAAAAGTAAAGTGAGTTTTTCCAGGGCGCAGGAGTCTGGCCATCCACCAGCACAAATGTTTGATCATCACTTGGCTTCAGCATTTGCTGCCATAGTTGGTTCTTCATTAAAGTAAAAGTACAACCAGTGTCTAAACTGTAGAAGACGTAATGCCATGTTTGTTTCACAATTACAAATAGCTCTAGCCATGCTTAAGTTTGTGTTTAAGTACAGATTGTGTCAGAAGCACATATACTGCCATTAATTACAAACGTAACACAACTGTGTTCCCCTCATTGACACATTTCACACAACCCGGCTATTCTTAATAAAAAAACGTTTTACGGCGCATTGCAACAAATGACTCATTTAGAACAACTCAAAGCACATCTAAGTCAAAGAGATGCAACACTGAGATGCAGTCATTCTACTGATTTGAAAATATGCAGGTAAACTGAGAGGTTGGTCAAAAAAAGCAGAGAATGCCCTGAAACGCCCACAAAGCTCTGACAAAATCAAAAAACGAGGCTAGTTTTTCAATGCAACTCTGATATTGAAAATCGGACACAGCTGCGACTCACCCAAAAAAAAAAAGCAGTGCAAGCCCTGCTGCACCGTCGCATCTCTTTTGAAAATGGGCCCATCTTTGGTATGGGGTTAAGTATCCGAAATGACAGTGAGTGGGGCAAGGACAGGAAAGATAGAGGAGTGCTGTATTGTTGTGCTGCCTATTTCAATGATCATTTTAAAGCTTTATTTTAATTCTTACATTTTTCTTCCTACTATATTTGTTTATAATTATAATAATACACTTAATAAATCCAATATGCTAACCTAAATTGTTAAAGAGCCCTTCAACTGTTAAAAAGAAACATATTACTTTAACTTTGTTGTATTCTGTTTGGTCCATATTTTTTTTTTTAATTACTTTTTTTCAGCTTTTATTCGGGAACATTCTCCAAAAGAGAGTTTTTTCACACATCACAGTGTATCCAGTTCATGTACTGTGTTTTTTTTTTTTTTTTTTCTCCTGGTGAACGCTCACAAATAAATGTTGAGAAATGTATTGCCAGTTGATTGATGATCCATGGTGAGTAAAAATGTCAAGAGTGCAGTATGTTAAAAAAAATAAAACGCTGAACAACACGGGACACCGTAAAGAAAACCTAATGTGTTTCTTGGAACTTTGCTAAGTGTTCTGTAGCACTTTGTCCTCAGCCCATCTAAACCTAGTTGTTTTGTGTTCTTCTAGTTAACCGCATTCTGATGCTGCTCCTCATCTTGATGGTGTGTATCATTCTCTACAGCAAAGTCCACAAAAAAGAACCCAGAAAGAACGAAACACGTATGTACTTAGAGCTTTTGTATTAGTTTGAAGTAAGAGTTCACTTACACAGTAATAGTAGAGAGTGAATTGTCCCGGAGCTTAATACTAATATTGCAAAACTCCATATTTCACATTTCCCTCAAAAGATAAATAGATGATACAGTTCCCTTTCAGAATGACAAAACAATACAATACAGCACAGGTCCTAACAATGCAAGACAATGACAGTAACATTCATGAAAAGTCATTTAATGGTGCCTTAAAGTTTAAAAGCCCTATTTTGAAATAAAAAAGGCAATTCAGAGAGTACTTACCTGTAAATATTTCTAATGGTATAAAAATGTCCAAAATCAACTTATTCCTTGCACTAAGACTTGCTTGCTTTTGCTATGACTTCAGAGATAAATCTGCTTTTGAGAAGAGTTAGAATGTTTATGAGTCAGGTAAAAGATGGGTCAAACATATCTTGAACTGTGACCTAAACATTTTGCAAAAACGAAATGTGAAGTTTTCAAATATTGTTGAAAGTGCAAATGCGCTGTCACAAGGCAAGCCAATTCTTAGTAAAGACCACAGTATGCAAGTGGCTAGGTAAGAAGTAATCCTATTGACAGATAGGAAAAAAAGGTTTGCCAGAGACAATATGACTTGCTGTTCCCTCAGTTATCAGAGTACATTTCCATGTAGTTTATTTGTTTGTCCTGGTTTCAGAAGCAAGCTTTAATCCAGTGTATGAGCGAGGTAGTCGTGATGAGGCTGGTGAGGACGACATCCCAGTGGTGATCTGTGCAGCTGAGGGACGGATGGGCGGCACTATTGCAGCCATCAACAGCCTCTACAGCAACACTGGGGCTAACGTTCTCTTCTACATAGTGACCCTGAGAAACTCGCTGCAGCATGTTAGGTAATGCTATCTCTTTCTAAAATTCATTTTTTACAGTGGTACACTCTATTTGTCTCTGCATGCTACCTAGTGAGAACCGTGTTGCATTAGGGTAGTATGGGTGAATGGCAGAGGTATTGACAAGAGTATAGTCTAATCTGACAGATAATTAACAGTTCTGCGGGATCTTTAGTTTTATTTATTTATTTTTTAGAAAATGGATTGAGAATTCAGACCTAAAGGAGATCAAGTTTAAAATCATTGAATTTAACCCACTTGTGCTGAGAGGGAAGGTGAGACCAGATTCCTCAAGACCAGAACTTCTACAGCCAGTAAGTGTATCTATGTACAGTTTGGAGAATTGAAAGCACATTTAAACCTGTGTGTCTTTTTTAACGCTACCTTTTGTTCTTTCTGGCAGCTGAACTTTGTCCGCTTCTATCTCCCACTTCTTATTCACAATCATGAAAAAGTGATCTATATGGATGATGACATCATCATACAAGGTATGTAAAATGACCTTTACCATGTGAAACTCTGTGGACAAAGGACAGCCAACTAATGTACAAACAGTATTCGTATCTGTGTGTTTTGTAGTGCTGTTTTTACATAATGGCTAGCTGACATAATGGATGCCAATTAACATTTATCTTTTATGAGATAGTCGCAGTTTTTCAAAGAAGACTAGAACATTAACCTACGCAAATCCTAAGATTTCTGCATTTCCTTATAAAATATAATACAACATCAGAACCCTTGTGCTTAAATTAATTATTTATTAAATCCATACCTAGTGCGTTAACTTGAAATCAATCCAAACAATACTCCACATGAAGTCCACGCACAAACAGGCCAGTCACAGCAGTGGTGTTTTAAAATTGTGAGCCGAAACGTCTCTTGTTTTTAATCAGTAAATGAAAATAATGTTTTAAAATATCACTGCTGTTATTACCCATTCGGTGTGTGGACTTCATATGGAATATTGCTTATAAAATTTAGAAATGCTCATTTAATATATGTTTGACCACTACATATACATACAGTACCTATAGAAAGTCTACACCCCCTTTCATAATTTTCACCTTTTGTTGCCTTATAGCCTGGAATTAAAATACATTAAAATATATATATTTTTAATTTATCTACACATCCTACCCCACAACTTCCAAGTGAAAAAAATATGAGAAATTTGTAGAAAATTAATTAAAGTTAAAAACTGAAATAGCTTGGTTGGATAAGTGTCCACCACCATTGTAATAGCAATTCTAAATTAGCTCAGGTGTAACCAAGTGGCCTCCGTCTATGTTAAATTGTAGTGATTCACATGATTTCAGGATAAATTCAGCAGTTCCTGTAGGTTCCCTCTGCTGGGTAGTGCATATCAAAGCAAAGACTCAACCATGAGCACCAAGGTGCTTTCAAAAGAACTCCGGGACAAAGTTGTTGAAAGGCACAGATCAGGGGATGGGTGTAAAAAAATATCAAAGGCCTTGCATATCCCTTGGACCACGGTCAAGACAATTTTTAAGAAGTGAAAGGTGTATGGAACCACCAAGACCCTGCCTAGATCAGGCCGTCCCTCCAAACTGGATGACCGAGCAAGAAGGAGACTGATCAGAGAGGCTACCAAGAGGCCAATGGCAACTTTACAAGAGCTACAGGCTTTTATGGCCAAGACTGGTCAAAGTGTGCACGTGACAACAATACCCCAAGCACTCCACAAATCTGGCCTGTATGCTAGGGTGGCAAGAAGGAAGCCATTACTCAAGAAAGCCCACATTGAATCATTTTTGAAGTATGCAAAAAAACACTCAGGAGATTATGTAGCCATGTGGCAAAAAGTTTTGTGGTCTAACGAAACTAAAATGGAACTTTTTGGCCTAAATGCAAAGCGTTATGTTTGGCGCAAACCAAACACAGCACATCACCCAAAGAACACCATCACTACTATGAAGCATGGTGGTGGCAGCATCATGTTATGAGGATGTTTCTCATCGGCAGGGACTGGGGCACTTGTCAGAATAGAAGGGAAAATGAATGGAGCAAAGTACAGAGAAGTCCTTGAGGAAAACCTGCTGCCCTCTGCAAGAAAGCTGAAACTGGGACGGAAGTTCACCTTTAAGCATGACAACGACCCAAAGCACACAGCCAAAGCTACACTGGAGTGGCTAAGGAACAAAAAGGTAAATGTCCTTGAGTGGCCCAGTCAGAGCCCTGACCTAAATTCAATTGAAAATCTGTGGCATGACTTGAAGATTGTCCATCAACACTCCCCAAGGAACTTAACAGAGCTTGAACAGTTTTGTAAAGAAGAATGGTCAAATATTGCCAAATCTAGGTGTGCAAAGTTGGTAGAGACCTATCCCAACAGACTCACAACTGTAATTGCTGCCAAAGGTGCTTCTACCAAGTATTAACTCAGGGGGGTGGAGACTTATCCAATTATAATTTTTCAACTTTGTATTTTTAGTATATAACTTTTTTCCCTTAACAATGAGAGTATGGTGTGTAGATAAGTAGAAAAAAAAATCCTCATTTAAATGCATGAAACTGAGACACTGACACAACAAATGTGAAAAAAGTTTAAGGGGGTGTAGACTTTCTATAGGCACTGTATATTCTGTTAGATTTGAATAAGTAATTACATGCTTCCAGAATTCAGCTCTTTATAGAAATTAATACATTGTGACCAAGACAGATCTAATTTGTGTTCTATCATGCATTCAAGTGCCCAAAGTTCTACAGACTACAGTACAATCCAGTTTGACCGCCTCTTTCTGTTTTATGCTAAACTCAGGTGATATCCAGGACCTGTATAATACAAACTTGAAGCCAGGTCATGCTGCAGCTTTTGCAGCAGACTGCGACCTTCCTTCCACTCACGAAATGGTCCGAAGCGTTGGAATGCAGGTGAGGTTCATTGTCTTCAGAATTAATAAGAAAAATCATATTCAGAAACAATTTTCTACAGGTCCCCAGCTACACACCTATTGATAAATAATTAAAACAATTATAAATAATTAAACACTTGACATGTTAAGGAACTGTTGAAGACTAAGGTGCACGCAATGGTAAATTGTAGAGAAATATAACAAAGAGGCACCCAGGAGTCGTATTTTGGTATAAATTGAATATGATTTTTGGACAGTGAGGCTTGATTTGTTTTTGGGTGTTTTTTGCCATGGTGGCATCCTTGTGAATGAAATGATATAGTACATGAACAAGCCATACTATTTCCCATAGACCACATATATGGGGTTCTTGGACTACAGAAAGCAAGCAGTAAGGGATCTTGGCATCAACCCCAGCACATGTTCCTTCAATCCAGGGGTGTTTATGGCCAATATTACTGAATGGAAGCACCAGAGAATCACCATACAGCTGGAAAAGTTGATGAAACAGAATGTCCAGTAAGTACAGTTTTCAATGATTCTTTTTTTTTGGTTTATAGAAGACTAATATAATCTTGTTTTATTTCCAGGGAGAATCTGTACAGCAGCGCAATGGCAGGTGGGGTGGCCACTCCCCCAATGCTGATTGTCTTCCATGAGAAATACTCCAACATTAATCCAATGTGGCACATCCGGCATCTGGGTGAGTGTATATATTCATTGTAAACACAGAACAACATTTTACAAAGCATTGCCGACTTGGAACACACTAGCTATAGAAGCCAGCTTTAGAAAAAAAAAAAAAAAAACCTTGTGAAGATATGCCAAGATACCTAACAGCTTTCAAATTGCACTTGCAGATCACTATAGTTACTGTATGTAGAACTTTAGAATTACTGAAAGAAACACAATACATCCAACAACAAGTATTTATTGGATATACGTAAGCTAATAAACACCTTGCATTTCAGGCTGGAGTCCAGACACTCGGTACTCAGAGCAGTTTCTTCAGGAGGCCCAGCTGCTGCACTGGAATGGCCGATTCAAGCCCTGGGATTACCCATGTGCCCACATTGAGCTCTGGGAAAGATGGTACATCCCAGACCCCACAGGGACATTTGTGCTGATCAGGCCCAACAGCTGAAGAGACAAAACTGATTTTCCTCCAAAGCAGCATGCAAGCGCAGAAAAGTCTGGTACAGGGATTATCCCAGCTCATCTTGATGTAAATGTACATTTCTTTGCATATTTTCTAGTCTTGGTTCTACATATCAAATGGAAACCAACCTTAACACTACAACGCATTGACTTCTATGTGCTCAGTTGGCAGATGAATTAAAAGTAGAGAGTAGAAAAAGAAATGGCCGTCCTTGGTTTTTTCAGAATGGAAATAAGCAGCAGTGGCAATTCTAAAGAATTGACTGTGTTCTTCCTTGTAGTACTGTATTTAGCCTGCCTGTTTTTCACAACAGTGTATTCATCAGCAAACATAACAATATTTAACAAATTCCGCCACCTATTCCTTTTGGCTTTTTAACCCTTACTCTGTTGCAGACAGACCCACAGGGTTTTCAATTAGTTGTAAGGTATATGGCAATTACAGGGTAGTATGGGGCAGCGATCTCATCAAAGCACAGAGGGGAGAAGAGTGGGAGGGTTTCAAATGGTGCATTCTAAAGCATTTTTTGCATGGTTTAACCATGTGCTGCTCACAGCAAGGCAAGATCAAGAGGAAATTTGTGACTTTTGAAGCACTGCAAAACTGGCTGATAACACAATTTTTGTTCCTGGGTAGTAAGTGTTATTTCCTAATTGTTTATGCCTCAAAAGTATAGAAAATGGCTATTATTCCCCACAAACTTTGCTTTTGTGACAAGGACAGTGATATTTCAAAATATCACTATTTCCAATGGGAAAACGGGCAAATGTGTGTCTTTTCATTCACATAAAGTCAGAAAAAAACAACATATGAATCCAAATTAACATGTATTTATACTAAAGTAATACAAAAATGACTACAAAAGATTTAGAAGCGAGTAGTTTTGAGAGTTACGATTATACTGTATTTACAGTATAATCAAATCTCAAAACTACTCGCTTCCAAAAGTATAAATACATGTTAATTTGGATTCATATGTTGTTTTTTTCTGACTTTATGTTAACGAAAAGACACACATTTGCCCGTTTTCCCATTGGAAATAGTGATATTTTGAAATATCACTGTCCTGGTCACAAAAGCAAAGTTTATGGGGAATAATAGCCATTTTCTATACTTTTGAGGCATAAGCAATTAGGAAATAACACTTAATACCCAGGAACAAAAAAAAAACAAAATGTGTGTTACACGGTGTAATGTGTCGGGAAATTGGTGACCGCACCTTTAATTGTGTCCACTTGTAATATGGGAAACAGCATGCTGCAGCTCCCATGCTTAGTGTTAGTGAAGTCATGATCTGACAGCATGTTAGACCTCTTACGATTACGGTAAATGTTCAGTTAAACAAGTTTAAAATTGCAGCATGTTTGTTCTGCCATTTCATATTAAATACACCCCAGCAAGCACATTGTCATATTTTAAATATTTTCATTAACAGAATCTGAGGGCTAAGTTTAGTGAACAGCTTTTTTTTTTTTTTTTTAAATAACAGTTAAGCAAGCTGCAGTACATTTCATTTTTAATTCCCTAAATATTGTTTTTTCTCTCAGCAGTACAATTCCTAAATTACAGTTGCACATATTTCTATGCATTCTGTTTTCAACTTTCTGGTCAGTTTGAGAAATAAACAATTTTTCCTGCAACAGCTGACCCTGCTCCAGTACATAACTCACGCTACATTACTATAATGTAGAACAATAACGTCTTAATTACTGTGTCTGGTTCTTTGGCCGAATCAACATGATCAGCTCATCATCTTAGGGAATCTGCTGTACAATTAAATCATCTTTAAACTCCTGATGGCAAACAGTGTTGTGGTTGCTAAAGAAGATGCAGACGACTCAGGTTCCTGGGTGTAAAAAGAGACGTCAAATGGCTTGGAGGGTGCTCAGAGCCTCGGGTCCCTGGCTGTTTGGGGGGGGGGGGGGGGGGGGGAGCCATTGGGAGAAATTTATAAATTGGAGATTTGAAATAAAGTCTATATTGCTATAACAGCCAGGAAGTTACTTTAGGACTGGACAGAACATAAAGCACTTGTGTCTGAATAAGCAGGATTAAAAGCCCCTCAGACTGCAAAATTAAACAGACAAAGAGGTTGCAAAATACAGTGAGGTTGCAAAATCTTTATTGTGCAAGGTCAGGATGGTCATACTTAATACACCTCCCTCTTTCCTGTGCAATAAAATCAAACAAATGTTGAGACACTCATATTTGTATAATACACACAAACACACTACAGCTCAAGGCATTTCAAATAGCTGCCATTGTATTAAGAGCACCTACATCACTTGTGCTTGGCCTCTTAATTCATTGGATGGAAACATGAAGATACCAGTCAGAGAAATAAAGTATTATTTTGCACTTAACCTCCTTCTTCATAGACCTGGCTAAAACAAACAAAGTCAGAAAGAATTACTGGCATTGATCAGGATAAGAACTAAAAATGGAAGATCACCCCAGCTTCTCTGCAGCACATCAATCTACAAGTTGATTGCATTCTCAAAAGTAAGGAAATTGACTTGTGACCCTAGAGTAAAAAGCTGTAACAATTACCAATTTTCAGCATAGAGGCAATTCAGAACATCCTGTCAGAGGGCCAATTAAAAAAAAAAAAACAACAACTTTACAGCACTGAAGTGAATAAACAAGTTAGGAGTGCTTCATATAGTTTCAAATAGTCACAATTCAAAGTCTTGCTAAAGTGGTACATAAGCCTAATTTATGTGAGGTGCAATCAAATAAGTGAGCCCACCATGGTCAAGCTAGTACTTTTGGTCCCACTCAGTCACAGAACTTCAGCAAAGCCCTTGACATGGTATGTGCATTTCTTTTTGTTTAACCAAACATTTTAAAAAGGATCTAGCCAAAGGTGTGTATAGCCTTCCAGTAATTACTGTACCAAGCTTCCTAGAACCTTGGTGCCCACAGTCACATATCCAAATCTTCCCTTTGACAGAATAGGCAGGGCTGTTCTAGAAAGAAAAACAAACCTTTTTTTATATAAAATCTAACACACACTTAACTTTACAAATTCAATTAAAAACTTATTGATTTACAGCAGAAATAACTTTACAGTACCTGGAGACATGAAGTGAAGATGTAAACTTATAATATTGTACATATTTAATCCCTCCCCCAACCCCTGCCAGTGATTTGTTTCAATCCACTCAGTAGCTCCCACATAACAGGTCTTTGATATTATTTAACTGTAACCTGCCACCCCCCCCACCCCCACCCATTGTTCCAGCAGTTCCATTGGGAAAGGGCCAATTAATCCCTGGTCCTTTTAAAAAGGCACAGTATATGCAACAAGGTTTACAATGCCCAAACTTGACCGCATCTGCTCTTGATGGGAGTCAGTCTGGCAAGCATTAAAAATGAGGCAGCTTCACACTATTCCCTCACCTGAGGAAAAACTGAAGGTTCTGAAGTATGTACTTAAAATAAAATAGATACATATGTAACATCAACTTGGTGAAAGTCATTAGCTGGTTTTGCAACAGTCACTTAAATGCTAGAGTAAATTAGATCAGTAGTATCAACCAGCATGCTGAACTAGGATTACCAGCCTGCTTTAATAACTACTACAATTCGGCACTGTTCAGTACGGTAAAATGGTTGAAGTCAAGAGGCAGTCCTGGGTTTGATCCCATCCAAGATGTAAAACCAGGTATTAAATCACCAAATTGGGCAGCTCAGGTAGGATACAGGTTTCTTGAATATCAGTATGTAGTTATTTATTGGATTCAATTGCAATAGGACCTAGATACTAGACTCAAGTAAAACAAAAACTAGCCTAAAATAAAACATTACTGAAGCATCTTCATTTTAAAACACAACATGATCAAGTATAAGAGTAACAACCAGATGTTTTGTAGTTAAGAAAAATCCATTACATAAAAAAATGGGAGTACTATTGCATTTCCAGACCACATACCAAAATAGCACTTTGTAAAATGTCCCCATCTCTAAAATATGCATTAAAAAAAAAAAGTATGAATTACATTAAATACTTCGAGAGCTTTCATGTGATAAACTAACCTACTTAAAATGCAATTCACTATGTAATTCTCCGGTTTATAAAATACCTGATACCATTAAAAAAAAAAAAAAAACTACTTCAGTTTAGGAACTGAGGTTTGGTGTCTTGGTGACTGCACTAAAACTGCAGCGATCATGCAGTTCCCAGGTTTTGGCTGTTTAGTCAGCTCCTGTTGCCTCTCGTGGTTGTGTGCTACAGCTACCAATGTCTGGAATCTGATCTGCAAACGATTGCATCATCCACTGTCCTTCTGGAACCTGTCCAAAAGCAGGTGGTGTACTCCCCTCCTTACTGCCAGCTTCTAGAAGAGAGAAAAGAAAGCCGTAAAATGAGATACCAAACTACAAATCTGTGTGAAGAAGAAAGGGGAATGGGGTCTATGGCAACGGTTCTCAAATTGTGTGTATGTGGGGGGGTGGGGTTAAAAGGATAAGGGTTTTTTGTTTGTTTACTATTAAAATGCACATCTTAACCTATATTGTTTAACAGGCAAATTATTTTGTTTCTATTGGCAGTTTTGATTTTATCTCCATGTGGCAGTGCGATTGCCCTGCACAGTGGTAAATTAGTGTTGGTGTGGTTTATATGTGGGAATAGGTTTATTTTGTGTCGTTTTGGGACTTGATTAGTTTGACTGTATTACTGTTTATTAGTCTCGGTTGAGACTTGTTGCCTGCTATGTTTGGTTGAGGGGAAGGGCAGCAAGTGATTGGCTGTGCTGGTCTTCAATCAGCAGGTGGGCGGGTCTCAACAGTGTCCGTCAGTTTAAAAACATCCGCGGGAGATAGCTCGGGGCTGCTGCAAGGCCTGCTGTTTTCACGACACCTTTGATTTATAGTTTGGGGTATTGTGTTTTATTTTGCACTTTTTGTACAGTTTGCTGTATTAGTCCTCTATGCGTTACCATCGCTGGTAACGTCATATGACCGCCTTTATTTTACTTTCATTTTCTGTTTGTTTGTTAATAAAACCTGCGCGCCTGTACCAGCGTTTTTCAACATCAACACCACGTCTGTCTCTCTGTATGCTTGAACAGCGGCTACCCACACACGTGACCCGATGAAGACCCTGTCACGCTCCAATATTACTTCCAAACAGAGGGTTGTATACAGTGCTTGATTTTGTCAGCGTTTGTTAAGTCTAACCAGTTTGAAATTATGTAGAAGCAAGTTAAAGCGTTTTCACTTCAGCTTTGTTAAAGTTTCACATGGCAATACTGTCCTACAATTACTGCATGATACTGCGATCATTCCACTGCGCTAGGTTTTGAACCATAGCCAAGTTATAAAAGAGATAGCAAATGCTTATCATGAAAGTTTACCAGTACCTTCAAATTAAGGGCCATAAGAGAGACAAATACTGCAACTTCAAGTTGCTGCAGTGACTTAGGTGTTATAAAAAGTTACTGTAAATTATGTTTTAGCAGATCTATTTAAATAAACGTTTATCTAAATGGTTTTGGAATTAAATGCATACATGCAAAACTATGTGGCATTTCTTTGTGAACGTACAGAGTCAAAAACACCAATTCAAAACTCGTCAAAATCCCCCAATGTAGCTAATCCGCCGAATTTAATATCAGCCAAAATATCCCATTATACGGTATGTAAACTTAAATTTTCTGCTGACACCCCCACGCATGTCAAACTTTGTAGATGGCGCTGTGCATCCGACAAGTCATGCCTTTTAAGCTTGCATATTTTTGGATGAAGTCTGCTGCCATCTGGTAACGCATGTTGTTTATCAGCTTACTATGTAGTAAGTGTTGGTCACAATCGGTAAACTGTAATTTAGTGTTAAAAACCCCATGAACAGCAGTGAGAGAAGCCAGAGGCCAGGGCTGGAACAAAAATCGATAATCCCGATAATTTTATCACGTTTAAAAATTAAATCGATAATCTTCATTATCGTACGTGAAGCGGCTCTGCATCGAGCAGAGAGAGACATTGAACCATCTGTGCGAGGCGTAAAACATGATCTGTGTGAGCACTGCATACACTGGCAAGTATTGATTTTAAACATGCTTTGGCTTTTACCTTTACGTCATTGTCTCATTTTGACAAGTTCTACACTGGCAAGACATGACTGGTTGAATAAACACACACAATTTTTATAACGTTTGACAGAGGACTTTTTGTATGTGAATTGAATGCAATTGCAAAAAAAAATAAAATAAATTAACAGCCATATGGCAAAAGTTTTATGGCCTAAACAATTGTTGCTTCTTTATTTTAAGCTACAGTAACGAGCACTATACTGCAGCCTATGCACCGCACCCTCGTTTGTGTAGATCTGTTCCCATGGCTTTCTATTATTAAAAAAAAGGGGTAGTTGCATAAATGGAAGTTAACTTTTAAATGGAAGGATATGTTTTATTAAACTGTCTGCATACAAGCAGCAATATGCAAAAAACTATTTTTTCTGAAAGTAAATGCTCAAACTAACAAATGTTTAAATAAGAAACATGGATTTTCTCGGAAAACTACATAACCTATTAATACACTATATAATAAATCAATATACTCACGTTTGTTCTTGGCACCCACCAGAAATTAAACTCGTGTCATATACCGTCTACTTTGTTCTTCTAAATTCAGTGACTTAGACTGGCAGTTGTCATGCTGCTCAAGCATAAATTTGATAAATTACAATTTTAAATATTGCATTTATTAGGGCGATAATCATTGTAGATATACAGGTAAAAAATAAAAAAGGTGTGTGAAAACTACTGTCTTATGGAATAGTTTGCAAACAATTGTGATGTTGTGGCATTTATAAATAAAGTATTCAGATTACCTTTAACACACTTACCTGGCTCAGTGGCAGAGAAATTACAGGGTCCATTGCCCTCTGGTCCAGACTCGCTGCAAGCACCACCGAAAGCAGCTTCGTAGCCTGGGTCATACTTCTCCTCCTTAATGGCCATCCTCTTTGCATCCTCTGAAAACAAGAACCAAAATAAGGAGATGCTTCAGGTGGTGGTACCTTAACCCTTTGCGGTCCAATATCGGACCAGGTCCGACATTACGATTTCCCCTTTCCAGTCCGATGTCGGACTCTGACCATTTTCTCTGGAAAAAGCTGAGAACCATTCAATGGCTGAGTGAAACTGAATAAAAAGGGTGTGTCAGCAATAGCCCTAGCTGCTGCACCACAGAGATAAGCGGACATAAAGGAGGTAGCTGCTTCCACATCCAGTGCTCAAAGAATATCATGGACATTTGCAGAACTTTGAGATGTTTTAGTAATAAAATAATGATTGGGATTGCATTATTGAGGAGTTTTGTGATAAAATGAGTGATGAGGAGATGATTAATCAGTATGCACATCTACAAAGAGGTATGTGATACAGCGAACAAGGGGCGGGGCTTGGCTGGAAATGCAGTACTGATGTCGCTTAGAATTGCAATGCCCTTTAAACCGCTTAAACAGTGCATGTAAAATAAATTGGACCTGATGTGCCTGACAGGCGCGGAATAAATTGACTGCAATGGGTTAATACTGGAAGTTAGTGTTACAATGCAAGCCACAGAAACCGATTAAAACTAAAGACATTTAGTTTAGTTAGCATTGTAGATTTGGCCAAAACTGGAAAGTAGAATGATCAGTGTTTAGAATGAATGCCTGGGGTTTGGTACCAGCACAGTTTTGACATTCAAAACTTCTTACCCTTTGCCAACTTCAGATCAAAACTGTAATCCAGCTCTTGCACATCCTTGGTGACTGATGGCTGACCCTTCAGTTGGTCACGCAGTTCTTTCAGCTTGATGTAGTAGTGAACTTTATCTTGGGCTCGAGGGAACTGGGCACAGCGTGCACTTGATGAGGGCATCACATAGCATGCCTTTAGAGGGGGAAAGAGGAACAGGTTTTAGTGGGAGTTTAGCTATGTGTTTGGACAGAAAGGCATGGCATGCAGATCTTTCAAAAGGTTGTCTGAAGGACACACTTACTGTTTCTGTTTCTGGGATCCTGTGAGGCTGCAAACCAAATTCAAATTTCTTAATCTTGACTCCAAAGATTTCTTTGCTAAAAATTTCATAAATGCCTGGCAAGAACAAGAGAAGGATTAGCAAATCAATGAAGTTGAAGATCATACCCCAAACTGAAGATATACATTTTTACAGTAGTAAAAATAACGCCATCTTGCTTTAGTTTTTACAATCCATGCAGGGATTTTAATTTGGTATTGGACATGCTTAACATATAAAAGCAACAGTGAACAAAGGAAATTAGCAGGATTCCCATTACCTTCAATGACAGGTTTAATATACAACATTGTGTTTCGATATAACAATTACTCACATTTTCCATTAAAAGCAGCTACAACTGGTTTATACTTCTTTAGCTTCTCTACTAGAATTCTGCCTCCTTCTCGAAACTCTTTGCTGTCATAAAAACAAATCAATTAGTAAACAAACAAATCAAGTAAATCTCAAGTCAAGAGACGTATTAAACACTGGTCATGGGATTAAACTTACAAGGAAAAAAACCAAGTGAAGCCATGAGCTCTGTGTACACACACAATGTATGACGAACAAACTGTTTTTGTCCAACACACCTAGTGGCTAACCTCCATTCAGCATTTTACCTTCACTAGAGCAGAGTGGTTCACATGTGGCTATTTCAAGCTATTCCAGTCTAGACCATTAATCGTTTAAATCAAACCTAGGTGTTCAATTGCTTAACCTGGCTGGATTAAGATGAAAGATGAACAGTGACAAGTCAGCACCACAATTTTTGATCTTGTGTTTACCCACCCCCACATTTTAAATCGTACCTGGAAAGGTCTTTGCTTCCTGGAGTTGTCCTCTCCACCATGTTTGTAAACCCAATACCACACTTTTCTGGCAATAGCTGGTCATCCATATGATTTAACTGAGTATCGCTGAGGCCGGACAAAAAGAGGCACTTCCCTACAGAGAGAGACGAGGGGATTTTTGCATTAACGCATTATAGCAAAGAGTAGGACTTCCTGGAAGAACTTGATAACACACGATTTCACTTGCTTTAGATAACATACCCTTGCTTTAGATTAGCAACCAAATACAATTGTTTATTTATTTTGTGTGGGCAATATGAAAATTTTGCGCATATATATATAGCGCATGTGTTTTGATATTGATATCGAATTCTTCCCAAACAACTGCTATAATTAACATTTATTAACATAACGTTAACAGATATTTACATAGAAAAGCAACAACTTACTTTAGCTTTGAATATTTGCTTAATATCCATGGCGTAAAACCCTAGAGATGGCCAATAGTACCAAACCTAATGCAGAATGCAAATCACGGCTAGTACCTAAATGCCAATCAATTTAATAAAATGCTAAAATACTTTAGGTGTGATGGTGTTTCTTTGCCTACCAGGCAGACTGATTAGTATGTACAGGGTTTTTTGTATCTCAATATAAAATAAACTTAATGCATTAGTATTTTAGCAATTAAAAGGTTGTATGCATGCTTTCTCTACGTTATTTAAAGCAAGTGTATGTAACTGCTAAAAATTAATTCATTCTTCCATTTTAAAATAAATCCATTACAGCATGTTGATATTAAATTCATCAGTAGTTAGATACATCATGTTTTTCACCAAAAGCTCTCAAGTTTCAATCAAAAAAGTTATCGCTGAAACAAACTGTAAAATTCCACACCATCACAATATGGAAGTTATCGATACTAAATAGCAGCAATATTTTAACAGCATATCGATATTGGTGTCCATCAATAATTTGTTTATATTTTACTAGTAAAGTGCAATGGAATGAACAGTGCGTTTCTTCATGCCGTTGTCGTTCAAACTTACAGAAGTGGTTCCCTGGCCCAGGATAATGATGCCCTTTGTGAGCTGCCATCAGTCCTGGATTAATACCAACCTGTAAGATATGGTTGGTTAAACTAAATGTCATTTGGCTGTAGATGTAGAAAGTGTTTATCCCCACTGAAACCTCAAGCAAGCCTTTTTAAACTATATTGTTCTACCGTTTACCTTAAAAAGGTAGTAAAGCTGGTCAGCTATTATATTGGATAACAGTATTTTTTCAGCAAAACATTTGGAAAAAAAGACTGGTTGTTAAAATATAATTGTAGAAAGTGGTTACAGATTCCTCTGTGTCCTGACAATCTTATTAGTGCTCTCTATTGGTTATCAGACAATTCTACTGTGCAAGTAGCTTTCAAGTATAGCCATGTTCTTTTAAATACATAGAAACAAACCAATCATGTTTTTGGAACTGTGTTAATGATTAGTTTAACCCTTTTGCTCTGGTGAACATTCTGACCAACAGAACATGGCTTTCAACACGGAGAAACCACTATGAATGAACAGTAAGGAATTATGATGGGACTGCAACTGCAGATTTATGAACTGTGGAGGGCACTCATGGCCAGCCTCTCCAACCCGACCACGCAGAACTAAATACGAACCACTCAGCACTCAGGTAATGAGAAACCTCCTACTCACATTTATTTTTTAGGGGGAAACCTCAGGGATTCCATGGCTGAGGGCAGCCCTTCCTCCAGGCTCTAAGCAGTCAACTCCTGTTTCGGCTTCCCAGTGCTTGACTGAGCAGTCGAAACAAAAAGAAGCGACAAGAAAGAATAACACGCAGAGCTTTTATGCGCTTGTTGATCACGTAGGTTAAGGGCAGATTCTCCTTCCAGAAAAGCAACCAAGTTTACAATTCTATTTGTGTATCAGCACAAATATCCACTGAAAGCATACAGTATGATACATTTTAAAACAGCTGAGAACCTGGAGAGAATAATGTTTTCACTATGATGAAACAGTAACGTGCAAGCAGTAGCTAAGGAAGTGTATTTTCTAAGTACAAATTTACATAAATAAGTAGATTGGACGTATGACAGTATTACGTTAGATAAGAGAATGCTGTAATATACATTAACAATAAATACTCTAGTAGTTCTAGTCTTATTTTTCTTTAAAACTATGATAACGTTTAGTCTTTGTAAACGTTGATACCGCTAGGTCTACCGACCAAATAATAAGCAATACTAATAACTGTATTAGAATATATTACTAAAACATTTTAATTTCGATTAAAGATTGACATTGACATGCAAAGGCCTTTAATATACAGTAAATAAATCTTTGCGATCACACATCAACTACAGCCTACATCTGACTAACAACATTTTTAAACACACTGGCAGAAAAAGTTGACAAACGTTTAACACTTTAGTCCGAGCATAAGACATAACAGAAAACTTTGCATCACACATTTAGACAGAAAATAAATAAAACCAAGAAAGGGGTGTGTGAACACATTACCATACGATATGGCAAATAACATGATCAGACAGAAAATGCTGGGTGCAGTTAACTTCCCCTTTAATCAAATAGCTGCTGCACCTTCCTTTTACCTTACTGCGCTTGCGTGATCTACTTTTTCCCTACGACACTGTCTAGTTTTCATTTTACACCAGATGGTTTGACTTGTGTGTAATGTGAAGTTTGCCATCGGAGAGATCTGTCAACTCAACATATTCCGTTAAAGAAAAAAATAGAGTCAGTAAGCATTCTTGGTTGTGTAAAGCAGTTATAACTAGAACGTTTAACAATGATCAACCATCATTAATACATTTAATACTTCTTATATTGGCGTTTACTCTGGTTAAGTGATTCCAACAGGAGTGGTAAACTGTCTAAACATTTCTGGTGAATTTAGAATGTCTAAAACAGCAACATCTAGCGACTTCCTGCTTTGTGGAGCTGTCAACTCTGGGTCCATTGCGACGTGAACAGCGAGTAGCGCAAAAACAAATGTTGGTCTATATTTTGTGCTATGCATTTAAATAAAGTTTTATTTATTTATTTATTCGCTTGCGTCATTTGTGTCCGGTGTGCATAGCCCTTTAATGTGCAAGCCTACGCCCATGAATGAGTTTGACTTGGCACTGTATGCTGCAGAGCTGTGCATACACTCCAACTTTTAAGAACGTGCCTGTTAACATTTGTCTAACCAAATCTAGGAAAATAAATCTGCGATTTAAGTTAAAACCGGGAAAAAATATCAGTTAAGTGTGTGTGTTTTTTTTTTTCCCCACACTTGGTAGCCTCTGTTCACCGCAATATCACTGACACACTCTGCACTTCAAACATAATTTCTCCAGTTCTACAAGCCCTAAAGTGATAGTCAACAGCTCATTTGAAGCGCAAGAACTTGGACTAATTTGATTATTTATGGTATATACTGTAATCAAAACCTAAGATCCTGAAATGCTGCACCTCATAATAAAATGCATCTCTGTTGGTCTGGGGCTTTAGTTAAATGCATTTTGATTGGACAGTCATCCCTGAAGTTTATCCTGTGAATATTTAACTATTGTTAATATTTCGTCAATTTATTTTTGGGTTTATAAACATTGTGGATGATTTAGTATGATTTTAGCAAGTTTGTACTTGTGATCACTGAATCTCCAGACAAAAATATAACTCACTCATCAAGCTTTGTTGATCTAACTTTACTTTCGTTTTGAAAACATATAAAACCATACCTGGTTGGTTGTTGGAGCCTTGAGATGTCAGTCATTTAGCAAGCAACCAATGGTTGTTTAAAACTTAAAATGGGAATCTAATGTCAACATTATATCATCGTTCATATGTGAACAATTTCTAGCGGTGCCGTAGTGGAAGGGTTAATGTGTCACCAAGCAAGCAGTATAGGCCATACATTAAAAGAATGTGATACAATGCCTCCTGCACTCACAATGGTATTATATTTACATGCACCTCAATGTCAGTTACTTACAATCACAATGTCCAGATTGAAGGTAAGAATATCAGGCAGAGTTTTTGTCATGAGTTCAGCCTCGGAGACACCGTTGAAGCGATTCATTTTCCTCTTCACTTTCTTGAAGGCATCTGAAATCTTCTCCTGCTTCCCTCCGGCAGCTCCATCAGCTGCCTTTGCTTTTTTGGGACCAGGTTTCTTTGGCTCTTTTGTAGGAGGTCTGCCTCGCTTTCCCTTTGTAGGAACTTAATGTGGACAAGACAGCAGTTTAAGTCTTCTTTATCCATCACAACCTATATCAAATCTCCCAGACTATTTCTTACATGTGCATACCCCTGAATGGCTTTTGTAGTAACAAGACGCCAATTCTTTAACCCTATTGCAGTGTTCCTTCATATATATATATATTTATTTCTTACATCATATTCTTAAACTTTGATAAGAAGGCTATGCACCTTTTAAAGTCAATTATCGTAATCCAGATGGAAGTGCGCATTTATTTGTATCCAAATATAATTTTTACATAATATCCTGAAAGGCAAGTTAATGTATTTCGAGGAAGAAATCAGCCCATTTACAAGAGCAGCACAGAGGCAGGTACCTGGTTCTGGAACAGGTGCAGGCTCCTGATGGACAGAAAGCTCTGTCATCTCCGTGTCTTCTCTTGACCCGTCCATATACGGAGAAACAGTTGACATCTGGTGATATTGTGTAGCTTGGAGGGCTTGGAACTGCTGAGTTGATTGAAACCTATAAACATTTAACAAAACAAATAAGCACAGAAATCCTAGGACCAACATAAAATAAAAAGGCTACCCTGCATGTGAATTGGCCTTCCTTATAAATTAAAGTATAAGACCTGTAGCAAGTTATAACGAACTGTACCTCTCTACCCACACAGTTACAGGCCTTTAGCAAGGAGCCATCATAAAGACAATGGGAAAGAAATTTACCATGAAGCAGCATGCATGGAGTATTTCAGTGCGTGATTGGTTGCAAATTCTGCCTTTCAAAATGTTAATAAAAACATATGGTTCAAGGCAAACAATACAATGGCTCGAACCAATAAGTCAGCATGACAACACTGATGTGCACGTGTACCCTAAACTCAGACAAAGGGTACATGGTTGAGTGAGACTTCCAACTGAATAATTCAAAGTATACTCATTTATGTTCAAGTTGTGATTTTAGAAGAATCAAGGAAATAACAGTTCCCAACTATTCACCCATGGAC
Organism: Polyodon spathula; assembly: GCF_017654505.1. Taxonomy (NCBI): domain Eukaryota; kingdom Metazoa; phylum Chordata; class Actinopteri; order Acipenseriformes; family Polyodontidae; genus Polyodon; species Polyodon spathula. Next base: position 23,718,591 of record NC_054541.1, on the reverse strand, counting down.
CTCTGGCTTGTACCATTCACACATGCTATTACCAAATGAGTGGTACTGATAGAAACATATCAAGGCATATTTTATTATACATCTAAAAACAGTAAATTCATCTTAGCAGGACACAATGGAGTCAGTTACAAATAAATAAACATGACAGTGCTTTTGTAATAGGATTACTTTGGCAAAGGCTGAGAATGCATATTAAAATAACTGTTTCTGCAACGCAGTCTTGCACACTGCCAAATACTGCACTGTAGTGACTTGTTTTGAAATCATTTATACATTTCCTTTGATCTGTATACGTGCAGGACACTTCATTTATAAATGCCCTGACATTAAAAACTACAATGCAGATCCGATGGACCCCTGGAACCAATTAAATGGGATATCAGGTTCTACTGTAGTTTTCAAACTTTAACATTTCTTAACAAATGTTGATCAATGACGTGAACTCCAGTTCTCTTATTTTAAAATGGGGTTTATCTACCATTGTTTGGTCCTTGATTGATAAACACTGAATGAGGAACGCACTACTTGTCAAAGTAGCAATGACGCTCAAGTGGAAAAACCAACCGTTTACTCACACCAGCAGGACATGATTTGAAACCTGAATTAGATGAAAACTTAATTCCATCCATTCAAAAATAATGAATTTTGTTTAAGAGATCACAGCCCAAAACACTTAATTTACACAATCAATATAAATAGGCTAACTTGTGTGCAGATAGCAACCATTTTTGTAGAACTGTACTTTGTCAATCTGTTGTTGTATAAAAATCAGCCCAATAGCTAAATTAGCCTGGATATTGAATTGAATAGGAGATAGATAGAGATAATATCAGCAAGCCAACTATGGAAGAACAAATCTTAAAATGGTTTAACAGCCCAAATAGGCCCATTGCGTTTTTGTATACATTTGTTTCACACTTGTCCATTCTCTGCTTTTCACTTGTACTGCGCTAACCAAAATGAGAACTACGGTGTACTGCATTAAATTGCAGGGGTGCAATTCTGCTGGTACTCAGTACCGGGACTTATTCTGATGCTGGGACTGGGTACCGGGACTTAATCTGCTTTTCACCCAACTCGGATGCATTCCATCGTCTCACGCAGTACAGTAGCGCAACGTTTCTCAAATGCGCTTTCACTCAGCAGTTAAAATAAAAGTAGCACTATTTCCTCACACGGCTTCTGCTAGCTGCCATTGACCACCATTAATGTCAGTAAAATCACCGCATGTTGATTGGCCGAGCTTTCACTCCGATAAGATTTCATTTTGGCATGCGTCACAAATCTCTGCCCATTTCGCTTTGTGTCAGTGCTCCTTTGTTAAATCAATGAGAGATAACCTTAGCAGTGCAATGTGAAAACAGCAGTGTGGAGTATTAATTATGATGGAATAATTAAATTTAGTGCGCCAGAGAAACATCTGAAAATTCAAACTACTGAATATTGAAGTCAAAAATCCACTCGGCTGATTAATTGTATTGTATCACCATAAATTAGTTGATAAATATTACAATTATCATTATGAGGACTGTAATAAACCAAAACGGTGAGGTTTTTTTTGTTTTTTTGGACAATGCCCCCTTTTCTAAAACATTTTAGAGTTTAAGTTAAATGTGAGTTTTCACTTGTGTGTACAGCTAAATAAAAATGCAGAAGTAAACCACAATAATGATATTACTTTATGAAAATGTGTCTTTGCCACAGTACCTGGGATAAAAAAAGTCCACTTTTATACTGTTTCTGTCTCTAATTTTTTCTGGAATAGATCGTTGTAAGTAATCTACACATACACACAGAAGCAGATATAACAACATTATTGTAATAAGTAGTAAGTACATAAATAAAAAAAGACTATGTTCTAACCCAAGGTTATTATCGTAGCATGGCCAGGTCCTGTTGTAGGTAGACCCTTTCCAGCAGGGTCTGGAAAGTATGGGGGTGACTTCAGAGTATACTATGGGGATTAAAAACGGCCAAGTACTGTACATCATGAGCAGTCCTAGTGCCTGTTACATAAGAGGTATTTCAACACCTATTGTGCATTGTCTGACAGACTCTGAGCAGTTTGGGTTTTTTTTAATACCATTTTGAAAATCATTTTTTAGGATATCTTGAAACAAAATCCTCTCTACAGCAGCTAGTGCATTGTGTAATATGTGTTAATGCTTGTCATTTAAGGTTTAATTAAGGTGTTATATTACAATACATGACTAGGTAATACATGCAGAGGACAAAGTTTTCAGCTTCCTTGTTTATGGTGAATTGGTTATAATTTATTTTAAGGCTTATTTTGTATTTAGAAATGAATCGTGTACCAATATGTATACATTTTAATAGTATTTATTCATTGGCACTCAAATGGTCTCAATTTTAAATGTTTATACTCGGCTGATTAATTGTATAGTAATACCACGTTATGTATGAAATACTTAAAACAACAGATTTCAAACCGACTTGCTTCAGTAAATGTAGTCTTGATATTACCAATAATGTTTCAATTGGATTTAAAAAGTAGTTTTTAGCGCCTTCGCCGAAAACACAGAAAAAAAATCAGCCTATAAACAATACGAAAAATGTTTCAAATCGACAGATCTTACTAGAAGTTTACTTAAATTAAAACGACTCCAGTTAATCAAGAACGGCAGTTTTATTCCATGGCTTTACAGACTCTAAAACAGCTACACACACACACACAAAAAAAAAAGATTAAAAATAAAAACATAAAAATAAATAAATAATAAACACCGGTTAAATTTAGATTTAACTCACCAATGCTGAAGGTAATCCGTGGGGACCGTCAAAGATGTGTACTGCTTTTCTTCCATCGTTAGTGTGGATTTACTTTGAACAGATTAAATAATTATAATAGTTAAAATCTCTCCTGTGTTGTCCAAATGCCTTTGTGTTGTTGTAATTGAAATATTTTTTCTCCTCGGATTAATTCAGCTTTACCACAGAAAACCCCAAAACTTATCTGAAACGCTTTAAACTTCCCAACACTTTTAAATCACCCAGGTAATACTGACTGTACTTACTAGACAAGAGAAAATCTGGCTCCAATCGGCCTAGCCAAAAAAAGCAGGTGTCGATAAATACTACCTAAAATAAGACTTGACTACAAATGTAATCACTGTAAAGAACTGACGATGAACATACCTATCACAAACGCCTTCTGAAAACAGCTTTAATATTTAAAACTGGGCATTGCTTGCAATAAAAAACCAAACAAATAAACGATCTTCCGATTCCAGGGTTGGGATACAACAAAGAGGATCTTTAAACCAGGAGAGCCAGTCAACGCTGACACACGGGGGCACAACCAAATCTGAAATAGGGTAGAACGGTTCTCGAGCACACTGTTATCTGCCATAATCTAACTAATAACTAATGTAAGGACAATTAATATATTATGTACAATACCATATCGCCATACATCAAAAATAAGTTAAAGTTTACATGCGAAATATATCTAAAAATATACTGACGTTATTGTACTCCCCTAGTTTAGCGTTATTTCCTTTCTTTACATATTTGAACTCCGGAGCCCACATTTGATTGGCTGAGGATGAGCCACATGACAAGGAACTGCACTATACAAATGTCGTTGTCGGCTAAAGCCCCGTGATGAGATGCTAATGTTTTTATTGTCTAACGTCTTTGAAGTGTCAATTATCAAAGCTCACTGCACATTGTATTGTTTTTAGCCTAACAGTAAACAAACATAATTTCATTTCATTAATTCATTTTTTTTTTTTTTTTTTTTAAATAAACGCCTAAGTAGCATCCATACATTTATTTCTTAAAATAAGTGCACAGGAACAAGGCCAAGCAGCTTGCTTACGAATTTGTAGCTGTAAGGAATGTGTAATTTGTAATACAATACTAACGCTCTTAAATTCAGATGTTAATAAGACAATAACTAAAGAAACGTAAAAAAACAACAACAATGTAGATATACACGTGAGTTTGCATTCAAGTTTAACTGGCAAATATATTATCTGCGTTGTTTATATAATGTAGACATTTAATTCGTGTTGCCTCTGTACTGAACAAAAATGTTGGCGTTAAATTTTAAATATATATATATATATATATATATATATATATATATATATATATATATATATATATATATATATATATATATATATATATATATATATTATATATCGGACGTATTACCTTTTCACAAAGATACACTAACAAGATACTCGACTGCTGATTTTCAATGGAGACTTCCGTCTCACTGCGCGCATAGCATTGTGGTATATACAGAGAGCGCGGCAGAATTTTTTCTATGGAGAGTCAATAGAGGCATAAGAAGTTTTGCTGGTTTGTGCTGGTTTTCGCCATGTTAAAAAAAAATGCATCAAACTTTTTTTAGTAGATTTCACATTTACCCATTTTTCATACGTAATTATTATGAAAAATGCAATTTTGTAAGCACTGCCCCGTTCTGCGACCCATGCGCAGAAACATCGCTCTAAAGAAGCGACGATTGCATGGAAGTCCAGATGTGTATAGGAAAGACAGGCAGGTGACTTATGCATTTATTATTCTTAACAATGAAATTAGGTTAAAACCGTGTTTACCGAACAAGCACCCGATCGGATTGAGATCAGTCGATTGTATAGGACGTTATCACGCAAAAATTATCCCATAGGAATGGGCCCAGTAGATACCTACTAGCCTCCCAACAGGTAGAGTAGGTCTTGAGACGCTGACTTTGGTACCCCATGGAATTCGGTATCCCTTCACGCCTGCGCAAATGCCTTTTTTTTATCTCTTTTTCAAGACGGCTTAATTGGAATGTCAAATATAGTATACGCGCCACACTGTTAGATACTGTGATGTTCTCAGACTTATTGTTTTACTTAGTTTGAGGTGACAAAAGCGTCACATTATATTTATTTTTTAGCAATTCTATATATTGTTTTTGACGTGAAATTCTGCTTCTGAAATGTAAACTAATTAATGAGGTGTCACTGAGAAAGACTTTGATAATATTTAATGAGCAATTAATAGAAGTCAGACCAAGTATAACATAACACAGATACTGGGCAGCGTGTCTTTTTAAATTTATTTTACTTTTCTGTTTGGTTAAAGCTTTCTTTATCAGTCAGTGTAGACTGCAAATAAATCTTTGGCTGCGTTCGCGTTACTCCCATAAAGTCTGCGTTGAAGTCAGGAGTCATGTTTTTGTTTTTTTGTACAGACTGTCCTGTGAGGTAGGTGTTCAATTGTATTAAACACTGGGGTCCCCCAATATTCTACATGGGCGGGGGTACAGTATTCCATAGCTATTGAGAAGCTATAGAATTCTGTATCCCCTCACAATGTAATCAAAACATGAGTTTAATGGATCATGTCATATGATTTTTGTAGACTGTCCTGTGAGGTAGGTGTTCAATGGTATTAAACACTGGGGTTCCCCAATGTTCTACATAGGCGGGGGTACAGTATTCCATAGCTATTGAGAAGCCATAGAATTCCATGTCCCCTCACAGTGTAACCAATACATGAGTTTAATGGGATGTGATCTCTGTACAGTGTTTCTAGTTTGCTTAGGCACCAACATATTGTAATACAAAGCAGTTCCACAATCCACCACCTTTAGTCTGCAATGTTTATTGTTCCTACTCCCAGAACCATGCTGCTGTGGTCTGGTCTGCCCATTTTCATGAATCCTGATGTATTAATCAAACACTTCTAGAGCTGATTAATTCAATTCAGGAAAACAAAGACGTTTTCATTAACCATCGGGGTGTAAGGCTACTGGAATGTATTTAAATAAAAAAAAAATAAATAAAAAAAAAAAAACACAATAAAGCTCCAGAGGGTGGATTGTGTGTTCATTTCTTCAACAGTGCATTTATTAAGTAAACCTTCATGTGCAAAACTTTAAGCTTGTACATGAGTTTGGATTCACAAGTGGTAGTTTTGATTTTAAAACTAAAATTGGTAATATGGCTTTACATTTGCTTTTTTTTTTTTTTTTTTTTTTTTTTTTAAATAGTATAACTTTAGATCAATATAAATTAAACCAGACAAAACAGCAACCATTTTTTTTCTAGTGCATTTAAGTTAAGCTCACTTAAATGTATTTGACATTGCAAAGTAGTAATTTCTTATTGATACTTGGTAAGAAATAAAAAAAAAAAAAAAAAAAAGTTATTTTAGTTTTGGCATTTCTCAGGTGCTGTCAGGAAGCAGACCATATTTATCTCCCAGTCTACTCCATACCAGTTACAAAGTCAACGGCCACAGGTACTCCATTTACCTTCCATACTACCAAATGCTCTGCTCTCTGTCTCTTGTACCTCACTCCGAGGCAGGGATTGTATGCATCAGAAAAAAAGGACTGGTTATTACAAAACTGACCAGTGTAATTTATTTTACCATGAAGACTACGACTGAGTGGGGACTTTTGGGCCGGGACTCAATTCGTTACAACTCTGGACTAAGTACAGTACTTTGTTGCAGACAAGGAAGTTAAGCTTGCAATTACAGGGTTACTGAAATGGACCAAACATGGTTCTACATTACTTTCTTTCTGTTGCAGAGTCACCTTTGAGAAAAAAAAAAAAAAAAAAAAAAAAAAAAAAAAAAAAAAGTCTAACATAACCCTACTTCAGTGCTACTAAAAGTTGGTATTGCATTCCTCCTTCAAGAAGTATTCAGGCAAATCCCCACTCTACAGCACCAGCCTCAATTAACCCCCCCCCCCCCCCAAAAAAAAAAAAAAAAAAAAAAACCCACATGTTTACTCAAACATGACAAATTAATGTTAACACATTAAAACACTTCAAAATGTTTCTTTTAATTCTTGGGTGGCACCTCAATTCAGTCAAAACAGGAGGTCGAACCAATGCACCCTCAGATTAAGGGGTGTTACCTACCTATAAATACAGTCTACAAAACAAAGTAACATTACCTGTGCACCAAACTGGATTTTTGTAAGAGACACACACAATTGTTTTTTTGGAAACATTTAATGGTTCACTTGACAGGATGGTTTTACTCAAGAAACATTGTCAGTTAAATAAACAAATGTACAAATCATGAGGAATGTTTAAAAAAAAAAAAAAAACCCTCTTCTGCCCCCTCCTAAAAGGTCTGGGGGGGGGGGGTCGTCTCAGGTCCAGGCCGTATAGAAGCTGATGGCCGTTCGCTCCTGATCATGTGCAGCCCAGCCCTCTTAGTACTTTAAAGCTCATCTTTTTCACTGGAGGATGATTGCTGTAAATATATAAAAAGGCATTTCACACACTTTTCAGAAAGAGATTTGTTAAATTAGCCAAGTTATTGGAAGACACCATGGCCCTCAAACACATGCAGACAAACAACTTGCTGCATGAAATTTGAAAGGGCCCCCCAGTTAAAGGACATTGACATCTACTAGAACCAGAATCCATTCCAAGTTACAATTGTGGCAGTATTAACTGTTGGCGCACTATTGAGAAACTGACCTGCTCAGTTTCTTCTGCAGCTTCATCTTCCTCTTCTGCTTCTATTTCCTCATCCTCACCATCTTCCTCTTCTGCAGTTTCTTCAGGCACATCTTCTGGTTCATCCTCAACCTGAGTAAAGACGACAAGTCTGAATAGAAGGCATCTCAAACTGAAAGTTTTACAAAAGTTACACGCCCAAAGTTCAGAACCTCCTTCAGATGAAATTATGTCCAATTGCAAGTGACTCGGCAGCAGCACTTGCATAGTGCACCCCCTTGTCCAAGTCTCTGTGGATAAGTGTCCGCTAACTGAGCAATTAGTTGATTATGGTGAATCCAAAACATAAGCACAGTGCCCACAAACACTACTACCCCTTCCCTCGGGAAAATGCTAGGCAGTTGAGAGTGTAGTCAGTAAAGTGTCGATTTTTGTTTACCCCACAACCACCCAATAACTGTGGCAAGAAAAAAAAAGTAACCAGGAAGAGCTGAAACAAAGCTTCATTGCCAATTAACTTGTTAGTTTACACCAAACATTAGCGTTACCTTTTCAGCGAGGTCAACATTCATGCTGAGACGCAACATCCTCTCTATCCTCTCGGCATACTCCTTGGTATCTGCCAGCTGATACCCTGAACGGAGGGTGGCCGTCTCAAACAGAACCACCGCTAGGTCAGCTGCGGTCTGGTCGTCCTCATTTTCCTTAGGGAAAAATTAAAGTACAAGTTGGTTAACTCTTTCAGTACCACGTAATTTCACAGAAGTAACTAGGATCATAATTTCTTGTACTGAAATGAAAGAACAAATTTTAGAAACACAGCTTACATTTATACGTTTCAGCATCTCCTTGATGAGGGGGTGTCGAGGGTTAATTTCCAAGGTTTTTTTCTGACTGGCATAGTAACTGGGGAGACAAATTAAAAATACATACCTATACAGCATCTCCTCACTAACAATTAACAATTGCAATGGAAGACGTTTTGATCTTAAATTCAACTGCTTAAGCCCGTAACTTTGCAAAGCCACTACTAGCACAAAATGGCACATTAACAGCACTCACTTCGTTGAAATATCTTTTCCTGTTTGGTATGCTTGTGCCTTCATGATCCTCTCCATGTTTCCAGACCAGCCATACTGACTGGCAACCAAAGCACAAGGGGAGTCAGTGAGCCTCTGGGATAGAACAGCCTTCTCAATCTGGAAAGGAAAGAAATTTCACACATCTTTTTCAAGCAGAATTTCAAAGCCAATAAAAATTCTCCTCAAACCACACTCCCTTCACCTTGTCTTTCAGAGACTTCTCCTTCATCCAGTTGGTGAGGGGCTCAAAATCCTTTGCCATTGCCTCCCTCCTCTCCTTTGCTTTGTCGCTCTCTTCGAACTTCACTCCCTCCTTGGCTACATTCTGGAAGCGTTTGCCATCGAATTCAGGTAAGGCCTGGATGCAGTACTCATCCACCGGCTCCGTCAGGTAGACCACCTCATATCCCTTCTTCAAAAGTGCCTCTACAAAGGGGGAGGACTGTGCCTGTTGAGATAAATCACTGGCTGTTAATGCAATCTTAGACAAAACTTCTGATGTGAAGTATAAATCAAGAACAAGCCTGGTTTACGTTTGTTAATGCCAATGAACATATGGTCCAAAAAAGCAGCAATATAAAGCCCCTTTCACACTGGCTTGCTCTACCTGGGTCAGGACCAGGTGTCATGCAGGTTGGCTACACGATTTCACACTGTTTGACAAAGCAGGGTTGACCTTGGCGACAGACGCAAGTAAACAATACGAATATCAATGGCCCGGAAGTATTCTTTGGATTGAACAGGTCGGCCCAAGTGTTGATTAGAGCAAACATCTTCATCCCTGCAATCTGGCTCATGCTGGTGTCTGAAGCAACAGAAATATGGCTAACACAATGTTCCTTGAGGAAGCAATACCTTCACGCAGGCGTGGCTGTTATTTTACCCCTTCATGCACTGTCTTGCTCAACCCACGTCAAAGCATGTCAACCCTCATCCTGAGGTTTCACACTATCCAGTGTGATCCAGGTATGTGCCAACATGAAAAGGGGATTAAGAATGTTGACTGGAGTTTGCATAAACCCAGGTATCCAAAAAAAGTAAATGTTTGACATTGTTACAATATACCCATACCTCTTTCCTGCTGGTTCCAGCCATGAAGTAGATTTTGTCCTGCTTCTCCTTCATTCTCTCCACATACTGCTCAAGGCTGCTGAGCTCAGTCTCGCTGTGAGAGGTGTGGAAGCGCAGCAGTTTCGCCAGGCGTGTCCTGTTGGAGTGGTCCTCAATCACACCCAGCTTGATGTTTGTTCCAAACTCCTTCCAGAACTTCTCATTGTACTTCTCATCAGCAATCTTCTTAATCATGTCCAGGGTCTTGCGCACCAGCTTCTTACGAATGACCTGAGTTTACAAAAAAACAAAACAAAAAATAGATGAGCCAACAGCACCCTGGTTCCATTTAATTAAATGCTTAGAATTCAAAAAGGGACCAACTGGCGACAGTAACAAATCGTTCCAGACAAGGAATTACAAAAAGCATACCTTTCTAAAAACAGGCTCACCAGGATCATGAAAAGGTAGACAAATCCAAGATGTACTCTTAATATAAATGCATCACACGAACAAACCAGTGTTTCCATACATATTATTGAAGCCAAGTTGTTCCAAAATAGGATAAATAGTACTTTGTGCAAATGTAAGAATGTTGGTGCAACATGCAGACCAATTTCAATATTAAAATAAATGCTTCTACTTTATTGATCATTGGCTCTCCATTATTACACTGTGTTAAAACCACAGTGCAACTACTTGTAGACAATCAGAATAAAACTCACCTTGAGGAGTTTGTGCTGCTGCAGGGTTTCTCTGGACACATTCAGAGGAAGGTCATCAGAGTCAACCTGAACATGAATACAAAATTAAAATGATCAACCAGTTCAACAGTAGCATTACATAAAGCAAGTATTACCTTACCAAATGTGTAACAATAAATCCAATATCACTCACCACTCCTTTGACAAAGTTCAGGTATTTGGGCATCATATCATTGAAATCGTCAGTGATGAATACTCGACGGACAAACAGCTGTGGAGAAAGGCAATATTCATCTAAACAGCTTATGAAAATAAAAAACACTAAACTACAGTGCTTGTAGCTTTCTTCATTAACTGTTTCAGTTAATACGTCATTTGCTGTGTTCTATTTGAAGTTAGTACTAGTGCTGGGATTTGTGTTTGGATATCCCATTTAAATATTTTGCTTGGATACCTGTTAGTTTTCAAAAGGTAATAAAAGCCATTACATTGCTCAGAATGCAGGCAGAGACAGCATAGCAGCAGGGTCAAGGGACGTCGCCGATGCAGTTAAAAAGTAGAAAAACATCACAGGAGTAAAGAATGTTGTGTAAGCCTTACTTTACCCCAGTGAATGAACTACAGAACCAAGGATGCCAAACAGCAGTTCAAGTTAAACGTTCGTTTATTCCCGAAATGGTACATAAAGTTGACACCGCATTTCTCATTCATTCCAATTTCCATTTCTTCACAGTAACCACGCACATTTTTATAAAGTAACATGAAGTTTAATTGTGTCTTTGTAGCAGAACAAGCAAATGAAAACTGAAATTTAACTCCAAACACTTACTAAAACATGGTAATGGCATTGTAAAATGAAGGTGAAAAAAAGTGTTACATTCCAGTGTCTCAAAAAAAAAAGTCTAACTTCACTATAATGAACCCTTAATATAACGAACCCCCTTTAACTATCCAGTAGCAAGAACCCCCCCAATGGAAATTAGCCCTAGAAGGAACACTTTTACAAAATCTTGGTATGGTCTGACAACTTCCTCCAGTGTGAATGTGGTACTCGGTGAATAACAAAGAGCTTGGTAAGCTAATTGGAAGAGAAGGCTGATCCATAGATAACGTACTGTAGTGCAAATCATGCCACCTATGCAATGGTTGCCATCTTCACAAACTGCAACCATGGCAACAGGCGTGAGGCAGTAACAATACTGAAACACGCATTGAGAAAAGCACAAAATACAAAGCAATCTGTGCTAGACATTTTTCAAGAGAAAGGGCATGCAATTATCGTATTCAGCATGGAAGTGCACTTTCATTTCTTTACCGTTTCCTTTTAAATAGTTTAAATGTTGACCAATGTGAAGTTGCCTTGAAATAACTACTGTACAAAAGACACTCAATTCAGACATTTCTTCATTACCTCAGATACAGCAAAATTACCAAACCCATTATAGTGTACAACCTGATGTAACAAACATTTCTCCAGGTTCCAGGGGGGTTAGTTATAATGAAGTTGGACTGAAAATACAATCTATATAAAAACCACTGCACATATCCAGCAAGTAGGGTACCGTTTAAGCAAAGAATTTCAGAATTACGTGCTTGCCTTTGTCATGAGATTCTCACTCGCGCTAAACAGCACAAAGCATAGAGATCATTAAGAGTGCACATAAGTTTACTTTTTTTTTTATCTTAAATGTTTAAAAAAAACACATAGAGCTCTTTCATTTGTTGTTTTATTTATATACACTTCTGGTGAGGCAGTAAGTGAAAAGTATTTTTGTAATTTGTAGCAAATATGAACATCTCATTTATATCCGAACACCTCAAATGTTCAAATTTTCAGATTTGTCCCAGCACTACTTGCATTAAATGTAGTCCACTAAACAATCTTGTTTAAAATAAGTTCATAACAGAACCACCTAGCCACCACTTGAAGGGAAATATCCAATAAAATACATAGCCACAAATTAGTCCATACCCTCATCACGTGAAGAGTAAATGCATACCTTGATGTAGTCATTTTTCTTTGATCCGTACTCTTCAAAGATCCCTCGTGGAGCAGCACCAGGTACAAACAGGATGGATTTGAAGGTAACCTCTCCTTCAGCAGTAAAGTGAATATAACACAATGGATCCTCTGTATCCTACAGGGAAGAGAGTTTGAAACACTGTGGCACAAACTCTGGGTTCAATTTTTAGGCTTGTCCATTTGCCCAGGACAGTCAAATTGAGGACATGCAAAAGGTTTCCAATGTATTCAGTAGTCTAAAAAATATGCAAAAATATTTTAAACAGCATATTGTATAGTGAAAGCCAACACTTCCTGGCTAGGTGCATGCTACTTTTGCAGTGTACTTGGCAACATGATGTCTTGCCAAGACCGTCCTGCACGCAGCTGTACATTTAAGTGTTATTTCTTTGCTGTGGGATGAATGGCAATAGTTCAGTGTGTTTAACATTGATTTGGCTTTCCTGAAATTCGAGTCCAGTGACAAAAAATATTTACTGTACAAGTTTTGTTGGGCTTTTTTTGCAGAGCTCACACCCCCAGTTGAAGCTACAGATGCAGGGATCACTGGATGACAACAGATAACCGATTACTAAAATCCCATAACCAGTAATTTGTTTCAAGGTCATCCAGAGGTTATTACTACTATTATTATTAAGCTCAGTCTCAGATCTGTGAGGTTTACTTCATTTCACCATGGAGGTCAGAGTTTTTAATCTCCAATCCACGCTAAATTGCCATCCCGCGACTGAGTCTCCATCAAATCAAGCAAACACTGCATTTGCCTGCATGTAGTAGGAAGTAAAATCTTAGGTCTTAGGTCGGCCAGGGTGTCCTCAGCTCACCGTGCACCAGTGATCCCTGTGGACTGGCCTGGCGCCTGCGGGCTTTCCTGCAAGCTGCCCAGAGCTGCGTTGTCCTCCAACGCTGTAGCTATGGGTTGGCTGCACAGGAGGCACCTTCAGCTATGCAGTTTGTAGTGCTGCTCTTTAGAAAAAGAACTAAGTGCCATATAATGTAGTATACTACTGTCTTGTATTGCAGACGATCAATTGCATGCAGAAAACCCGTTATCTACCTTGTCCATGGGATAATCAGAAAAAAATTATAATCCTGAAACTTTGATAAGTGATGCCCTTAAATTAACCAATAAAATGTATGTTGTTCAGTCCTTCAGATGCATGGGACCTAAGTATAAGACAACAATTAAATCTACAAGGTCTATTTACCTTGGAGAAGGTTTTGTAAAAAGCAGTGTATTCATCTTCCTCCACTTCTTTTGCTTGTCTTTGCCAGATTGGTTTGATGTCATTCATCAGTTCCCAGTCCCATACTGTCTTCTCCACCTACATTTAAAGAAAAAATATTTTTTATAATATATATAAATAATAAACATCACTACAGCCATGTACTTGCAGTTGGCAAAATGGTGTCTACTTTTTTAGTCTTTGGTTTCTTTTCTTTCTCTTCATCCTCCTCCTCAACTTCAGCCTCTTCATCAGTTTCATCCTTTTCTGCTTCATCCTCTGCTTCATCAAGGGGCTCCTCCACAGTCTCAGTCTGAACAAGGCACAATATGGAATACATGTTGAATATACAACATGCTATATTTACCCAAAGTAGACACGTTTTAACAGTACACTTCAAGTGGCTTCTGTATTTATAATAAAGCCATGTGAGACAGAGAGGAGACACACACATACACTTTAATGGCATTGGCTGGCAGCATAGCTCAAAGATTCACTCACCTTGCTACTCCAAACATAGATGGGGAAGTTGATAAACTGGGAGTATTTCTTCACAAGGTTCTTTATGGTCTCAAGTTCCAGGTAGTCAGATGCCTCCTCTTTCATTACCAACCTAAAAAAAATATTAGGGTTAACACAAAGAATTAAATTTGAGATATTTAGAATGACACAGAATGATACTAATCTATTTTGAGCATGTTGATAAAACTCACGTAATTGTTGAGCCACGGCCCAAGGTGTTTCCCCGGGGATCTTCAATGACAGAGAATGCATTGGAGTCAGATTCCCAGATCTGCTGAGTGTCGTTGTTGTGCTTGGATGTTACAATGACTTTGTCCGCCACAAGGAAGGCAGAGTAGAAACCAACACCAAATTGTCCAATGAGTTCTGATGTAGACTGGTCATCAGTCTGCATTTCTGTCATTTTGTTTAAGAACTCGCTGGTCCCAGACTTTGCGATGGTGCCCAGATTCTTAACAAGCTCCTCCCGAGTCATTCCAATTCCAGTGTCAGTTATATGCAGCATGTTCTTTTCTTTGTCAGACTAAAAGACAAACCAGATAAGATACAGGAATTACACCTTTATGAACAAAATGTATGTACATCTAAATATGCTTGCTACTATGCAACTTTATTTTGCAAAATCGCAGATTAAATTAACGTTTATTTTAGAAAAAAATGTACAATTTTTTTATATATTTTTCAACTCAAGTAGAGAATGGGTGAAAGACATGCTTTAATTAAAAAAAAACACTATGCCATTGAGAAACGTCTTAGCGAAGCCCCTTCATCATATTTAATATGTAACAAAACCATGGTTACCAACATTTCAACTCAAATAATGTTTGGTCACAGCAGAGTTATATCTTGTGTAAGATAAAGATCCTACATATTTAAAAATGGTCTAATAAACCATAGAAAACCAGCACACAAGTGTATTACACAGATTTTATAGCAAATTTACGAGTAAAAATAACATGCCCAGAACAAACATTTGATAGCTGAACAGGACGGACTTGAACTTATTCAGAGTCTGAGCGCTGCCTCTCCTGCTTCAGCACAGCCAGACTCACTGGAATGCAAGGCAGACCGACCCACTTCGTCCTGCCAAAGACTTCAGCCATCGGTCAGGGTATTATGTACAATACTCATTGGTTTTCCTCTTGTGCCCCATTTTCAAATCAAAACTAGTAATTGTTACTGTATACCTATAGCAAAAGCTTACCCACACCTTGCCCTGCAAAATTTAAAAAGTAGGCGCTTAGAATGACTGGTGCTGACTAGTCTTGATAGAGTCATTTAAACAAATGAGAGCATTCTAGTGTTGCTTCAGTAAACGAGATCTGTCTGAATGGGATGACATGACAGCGAAACTACAGTAGCCTACTAAGGGACCACAGAGATGACCGACAGCGACTCCTATCTATTCACAGCAGAACGGAGACAAGACAGACTGCAAATATAAAACTATACAAACTACAGACCACTTCAAATTTTTTGTTAAGAAAAGAGTGGTTACCAAAGTTTATCATATGTAAATTTGTCACTTTTTGGGGAATTCGATGTTTAATGAGCTTTACCGATTAAAATAATAAAGCAGCAAGCATAAAAACCACACATTGTAAATTGCCCCATTCATCCATTCTAGCACTATTGGGACAACTTGTTTCAATAACTATTCATTTTTCTGACCTTGGCTTATCAGTTTAGTTAAGCTAATTCACAATCTTCTGATTGCGCTGACTAACATACGCCTTATATAGAAAATGATTTATTTGTTAATCTTTGTTCCTACAAGTTTGTCGATAACAGTATTTTAGTAGAAGAACCAGTGAGAAAATTGTATAGGTAGGACCCTATAAAATGTAGTGTTTTCAGGATTTTCTGATTTCTGTCTGTGCACTCGTTCACGCTTAATTAACTTTACAAACCTTAATTTTAATGGTCAGCTCCTCATTGCCAGCCAATGCATCCTCATTGGTCAGAGACATTAGACGAATCTTGTCTAGGGCGTCAGAGGCATTGGAGATTAACTCCCTCAGGAAGATCTTAAGGCAGACAGAATGGGGAAGATAAGTATGTTTAACTGCATCATTTTAGATACAAAAACTATAACATTTACTTGTATGGCTGCCAATTATTAGTTCTCAAAACACCATGAACAGCTATCTAAAGTTTATAAGACCGCTTTTGTTTCTAAATCCAAGTTCAATTTTATGGCGCAGCAAATAGTCAAGACAAACTATCCCCAGAAGTTAGCAAATAGTCACCTCCTTGTTCTTGTACAGGGAGTTAATGATCAGCTTCATCATCCTGTTCACCTCAGCCTGAAAGACATGCTTCTCAGATTTCTCCCGCAACTCCTTTATCTGAGCTGCACTTAGCCCATCTAACTGGATAGCCTCTTCCTCTCTGCAGACAGGACATACCAAGACATTAGAAACACTGTGGCATTTAAGGCACATTTGACAATCCTGGTTGGCATACTGTGGCGTAAAGTCTGTATTTACCGAGAAGTTTAGGCAGTTTGAGTAAAAAGGACTATAGCCCAGTGTCTTTGCAAGGTAATAATGTAAGTCTACTAGGAATTTACATGCAATGTCTAGTACAGAACTTTGAAAAGTGACTTCAAACTGTGCAGCATGGCATATGAGCCCTTCAGACCCACAGAGACAAACAAGAGGAACTGAAAAGTAAATGGAAATACAAACCTTTGAACTACTTCATCATCTGTCCTGGACCCATCCCTGCTTTTTCCCAAATCATCTTCTACAGTTCCATCTATGTCAACTTCATCTTCCGCTCGAACTGATGCTTTAATTGCAAAAGAGGGTGTTTTAGCTGTGTTTAGGACTAGACACTGTAAAGGCTTCCTTTCCAAAGCCACACGAGGTAAAACAGTATTTAGTTACTAGTTGATCACTTTAGGTATGAAACATATTCAAAACAGATTAATTATTCAACACAGATGTTAAGGGGCGTTACAAGTCAGACTGGATATCTGCCTCCTCATTTACATTCACACTGCAGTTCAGCTTTACTAAGTCTTGCAAGTAGACTATGGGTAAAAAATTAATTTCAACTGCCTTTACTGTTAATCACCACCAATCTGGCAAGTCTAAGAGGCATGGCAAATTAAGATAACTTATGAATAGATTTGTTTCACAAGTGAAACTAAGCCTGTCCTTTACAAGGCAGCCAGTGCTGGTTGCAGATCTACAGCAAGCAGTGTACACAAGGAGGCACAATGACTTTAATCAGTGCCAGTGTACGCCAGCAGTTAAGCCTGGATAGAAAAAAGTCCCCAGACCCACCCCCACCCCATCCATCTGTCACTTTAAATGCATTTTTAATCTTAAAAAGACATACATCCCCAAAACTATTACCTGTCTTTAGCGACAACAAGACTAACGAAAGTTGCCTTGTGTCTTGCCAACTTCAGTCTTAGCAAGCCACACTACACGGACATGCTCACAAGTTTAGTCGAGTCTACGACTGGTCATATTGACAGTTCGGTAATCAAGAATCTAGATGACTTTGCCCACAGCGCTATCCAACACAGGTGCGCAAAACTAAGGGTCTATTTGACTGGTGTAAAAATACACTTCATGCAAACCTAGCTCTAGATTTCTTGTCTACAGCCAGCCTTCTTAATCTAATATATACGATATATCCTGTACACATGTATATAAAAACACGTGAGAACAGACGTGCAAATATAAATTTTACACATACACACACCAGTGCGATGCGAGTTCTCTTTCACGGGTAACAGAGATGGAATAGAAACTTCTAGAAGAAACACGTGAAACTACACAAGCACAGAATTACGAATTAGAACACAGCAAAACTAACATTTGATTACACATTTTTAAAAAGCACTTTATTACAATAACAAGTGTGTATTTTTCTACAAAACAAGACAATAAATACAATTCTCTGAGATGGTTAGGTCGTTACACTGCAGGTTAAATGAACCGACAACCAAAGCACAAATGAAGTAATACTTACTAAATGCTAGAAGCGCACAAAGGAGACCTATAAGCCACAGTTTCCTCATGTTTACGTGACGCTTACAGGAAATGTTTAGCTATAAATCTCTGACATAAACTACGTTTACCAAATTATCCTTCTATCTACCACCAGGAACACTTGTTCTCAACTAGGACCAGATAAAGCCCTCCTGCGTCTCATTTATTAAAGCCTTCACGCAGAAAGAGGTGAAAAACACATTCTGGCCAATCGTGGCTCACCACGCACAACAAGCAGCCAATTACACAGCAAGCAGAAGCCTACACCGCCCAATCAGAGCCTTCCAAGTCCAACTTTATACGTCGGGAGCGTGGCTTCTTCTGATTGGCTGCTGAACAAAATTGTTAACTATGTTCGGAAAAAAATTAAATTAAAATATATTTTACCATTAATTTCGAGGTTCTTGTTATCATGACAAGAAATTAGTAAAATGATTTATAAGAGACCGTGTGAAGGCAGTCCATCCGGGTAATGGGAACGTTTACCTTGGCAACCAGGATTGTCGCTGTTGCTATGGTATTATTATTGCCTGTTACATTCCCGAAGGATAATCTGCAGCATGGATTGTTTTGAGGAGCGGGTTAGGTGAGCATTAAATTATGCAAACCAATTAAAATGATACGCTTCAGCCCACAATAGCACACGATTGTGGATGTACACAAAACGTTTAAACGATTACAAAATATTTTATTTCATTTTATTTCAGGACGTTTCAGGAAAAAACCCTTCTTCGGTCCTGTAAAGAAAAGTAAACAATGCAGTAAACTTGATATATATATATATATATATATATATATATATATATATATCGATATATATATATATATATATATATATATAGATATATAATTATATAATTAGACAGACACAAACGGTATACATATTGTAACAAGCTCGGTTCCCGCAGGCAGGAGTTTCTCACAGGCACAGATGGGACTCAAAAGTCTGCGTGTAAGTGTTGGTAACTAAGTGCTCTGTGTGTAACCAACGGTGTGTAGGAAGCGAGTACTGTGTTGTTGTTGTTTTTTTTTGGAAACGGGTATATCGCTTAGCGGTCCCGTGGTAGTAGAGTTGGGAAACGTTTATTTAGAACCCCCTGATGGAGTTAGGTTTTTGTTTGTTTATTTTGTTTTGTGTGTAATAAATGTAAAGTGCTAAAAAAAGTACCGGTCTGGGTCTAGGGGCAAACGAACGTCCCGTTTGCTTGCACTCTTCAGGGTTCTGGGGCATATATATATAACGAACGTGAGCCAATATTACAGTATAAAGGATATAATATATATATATATATATGCGCGCGTACGTGCAGACCACTTTTCGGTCCAAATGATCTAATTTTATTTGTCTCGGTTACCTTTGGGTCTTTTCGAAAATGTCCTACAGGAAAAAAGTTCGTCATAGCAGCTCGATTCTTTTTTGTGCATACGTTTAGAGGTCCAGGCAAGAAGACCTACAGGAAACCATCGCAAGTTAAACGTTAGTCATATAATTACCTATGACGACGTTGAGTATAATATTGAAGACAAAACTCCGAGGAACAAAACTGTTTTGAGCACAAATCAGACAAATTCCCACAAGGGTGGTAAGACTTGCCAGTAAAAGGGTCAGTTTGCCGCAAAACGGCGTGAAACTTACACTCCCACTTGGGCAATATATAATTTACCCACTTCTCATATAAGGGGTACATAGTTTACTTATACTATCCTGTGATGTGCAAATCCTTGGTTAAAGACAAGATATTTTAAAGGTGACCGTGTGTTGTGTTGCTGACAGCTGAGAGCTCTTGTCAGTCAGAACTGTGGCGTGGGATCTGCAGGCCTTTCTTGCCTCGGCTAAGGTCAGTGTTCATGACTCCATCAGAAAGACACTGGGCAAAAATGGGATTCATGGCAGAGTAGGAAAGGGGAAACCACAGCTCACTAAGAAGAACATGAATGCTCGTCTCAAGTTTGCCAAAAAGCACCTGGATGATCCTCAAGAGTTCTGGAACAATGTTCTATGGACAGATGAGAAAAAGTTTTTGGCCAACATGGGCCCTGTTATATCTGGCGAAAACCAAACACTGCATTCCACAGTAAGAACCTCATACCAGCGGTCAATGGTGGGGATGATTTGGGGATGTTTTGCTGCATCAGGACCTGGACGATTTGTCACCATTGAAGGAACCATGAATTCTGCTCAGTATCAAAGAATTCTACAGGAGAATGTCAGGCCATCCGTCCGTGAGCTGAAGCTGAAGGGCAGCATAATTTGCTTATTTGCATTAGGTTTTATTTTACTCAAACCAAAAGAGATAAGCAGACACCTGTTTGTTTTACAAAATTTGAAATGAAACATCTGATAATTAATTCATACATGGTTCAGCTACTTCAGTTTGATTCTTGTGTATAATTTTATATAACACTTTTCTCTCTTCATAGTCACAATTCAGAAAACGCTGTGAACTGGAAAAACATACTTTTTTTTATTGTCATTAAATATGTTTTTTTTTAAATAGACTGCACATACACTTTAGGAGCTGTTTTTTGTTTGTTTGTTTGTTTGAACCAGATCCTATAGTTAACTGCAAACACTTTAGAGCAAATAACACTACACCACTGAAACTTTTCCCATTGTATAAGTCTATTGAATTGTATTAAAGCACAGTGAAAGCATGGTAAAGCATAGGTACTTGTTGTAAAGTCTAGAGAGGTATGGTAAAGCATAGGAGAACTGCTAAATTATTGTGCAAATTTACTGTGGTAAACTTTTATAAGGGATATATCAATAACAAAGGACAACAAACGTGCTTTTACTTGGGTCTAATTCTTCCAGGTGCCATATCACTCTGGTAGATTACCAGTCTTTGTCTGATTTTCTAAAGATTTGGAGTGGAACTTGAAAAACTATGTTTTGAAGTTAATATTTTTTTGTTCTTCTCTTGTTTACTTTAACTTTAAGCCTCAAAGTTTGATGACTCTTGGGTATAAAGGTGGAGCCACAGTTGATATGGCCAAGTTGGATGCCATGTCTTGAAGGAGAGCACATCAGACTACAAATGATATAGCTAACTAGATGTCCAAAAACAAGTGTTGTGTGATATTGCACTCGAAGGACAAGATAAGATAATCTTATAGAGGGACTAACCTGTTTCCAGTATGATTTATTGCACAAGTAAATTCACTCACCACATTAAAGTTTTGCTTAATTTTCATTTGACACACATGAATACAATGACTTCTAAACATATTCTCTCTTTTAGGTGCCTATGAGTTCAAGATTTTACAAAGCAGTACGTTCTGGATATATCCGCAAACAATTCCATTATTTACTGGTATACACTTGGTGTTGTACACTTAGAAGGATATCAGACTTATCTTTTCCTGGATAAAATATAAAGAATGAGAAAAGCCACAAAATAAGTAAAGAAAATATTTAAAAAGTAACCATGGTAGATTTAGATTGCTCTAGAGAAGACAGTGAAATTCACAGTTGCTTCCATTTCACCCAGAAGACACCCATTCAGCCATTCCTGTGCTCAACCCTGGATGATTTCCACCAAGAAAGGGATTACTTATCAACTGAGATCTTCCCACAGCTTGACATGCTTTGTAGGGCAAGGGGAACCTACTTCAAAGCTGTAGACCTCAGATGGGACACAGAAGAAATCCAGAGCAGTTCCCATTTTGAGCCAAAGATCCCTTGTAAACATCACCCTCACTACCAGCATTTCTCCTCCCAGCAGCTGAAGATCAACCTGGATTACATCAGTAGCTCCTTTCCATTTTTCATTTGCATATTGGGCCACCAATATGGAGAGTTTCGTCCAGAAAACTCCAAGCTTTTGCCAGTTTCTGTAGCCAGTCTTGAAGGGCTATCCAAAGTGGAAAAAAATCTATATGTCGCGAGTAAAAATGGCTATCCCTGGGTGCTCCATGAAGAGAACCAAAACTGTAGCTTGACTGAGCTTGAGATCATCCAAGCAGCCTTTCTGAATGACCCCCAGGCCAGCTTCTTCTACTTCAGGGATTGTCGCCACATAGAGGATAAGATCCTAGATACCCTTGATGAAGAAAAACAGAAGATTCTGAGTACATTTTCTAGTCGGATGGATTATGAGGAGTTGAAGGTGAGGGAGCTTAAAACCAGAATCATCAATAAGGGTCTGAAAGTCAGTTTTTTCAGAAATCTACGCGAGTTTGGAGAGCTGGTGTTAAAAGACTGGACGGGTGTTATTGAACAGTGTTATCCTCTGGACTCAATTCCTACAAACATAGGTGAGTTACCTGTTTGGGTTTTGTGCAGTTAAGAAATAAAATTATTGAGTAATTGTTGTGGGATCTGTTGGTAAAAAGCAAATCTATAATGGTCAGCATACATGTCTTTTTTTAATTAGATATTTATAATTTGTGCCTTTGGTAGTTTTTTAATTTGAAGAATAACATGTTTCTTGTTTATTAAATAGGCCATGAACTCAGTCTAGAACGTGTATACCATGAAGCTTTTGCAGACAGGCTCTGTAAATGGTTTGTTCCTTCGGTTGAGTACTGGCAGATCTTTGAAACACTGGACTCATTTGTACTTTCAACTACATCTAATATGAAGACACATCATTGTGGCTTTCTGGAAGGCACTTTCGAAGTCAAGAACTCAAGGTACCCTGTACTTTGTGGACATTTTTTAAACTAGCTAAAGAGAAGTTGAAATCTTGTAAGTGGTTTCCACATAGTTCTTCTTTTACTGGATTACTGCTTTAATGGATTGTGCACTTCATTTACAGACCGCAATATGAAACAGACATTGAACGAAAGGCCATCTTCTTGCTATATGGAGACAGGGGATGTGGCAAGTCATCTATGGTTTCCAGCTGGCTAAAGTCTTTCAGACAGAACCACCCAAGTCAGCTGGTGATATCTCACTATGTTGGAAGCAGTTCTTCCAGCACAGATGTCAGGTCTTTTCTAAGACGCTGCATTACAGAGCTTCGTTGTGACTACTTTGGTAATTTTTGCAAATTTCTTGCCTGGCCCTGACACTATTTGAACCTTTAAAATCACCTGTATGTTTTAGCTTTTCTATGTACAGTAGCTGATTTTAATTACTGGAGCCTGTAGAACACCCTCATTACTCCATGGATGAATCGCAAATATCAATATTATTTTTCCAGATAAATGTTTTGGATTCATCTATCCACTAAAATAAAAACAATACATTAATCGCATTATTCCCTACCAGAACACTAGACATCTATATACAAGTACTTTTAATAAATACTGTACATACTGTAATGCTAACTTATGGGTTATGCATTAACTGAAGATTTATATTTTAACTATAATGTTACTTTGAACTACTGTACAAAAACTTGATCTTACAAGAAAAACAAAAACAACAATTATTCTTATTTACTTTATTGACCATAAACAATATGGCTGTGAATCAAATAAACACAGAAACAGAATACACTTTTTTCATTCCGTATTGATCGCCATGTTTTAGCAATATAAGCATTTCAACTCTCTACAAACCCAGAATATAGTATTATATAGATTTACCTTCTAAAAATTCAACTGACAGATTGGTAGGTTAGATTAGGACTAAGGATTACGAATCCAGTCCTTCACCAGTCACAAACACACATTATAACAAGCGAGTGGATTCAGTCATACAGTTTTGTTTTTGGTTGTTTAAATAAAAAAATAATAAAAAAAAGAAAACCCCAAGTTATTGATCACGTGTTTCTGGCAATTGTCAGGCAGGCTACAATTAGCTGTCCTGGTATTCTCTAGCTACCACATGCAGCATATTAACAATTGACCTTTGAGACGCTGGTAATCCATGAAGTACATAAAGCTTGATAACATGCAAACTCAGCAAAATTGCGATGCTTATTCTTTATGCAGTCAATTTAAATATTATCTGTAATTCATATTTTTTTAATGCGTAGAACACCCATCTGGCACTCTGTGTATATATTCAAAACATGAATTAGAAGAGAGCTACAACAAGAACAGAAGTTTTTAGTGTATATGGTAAACAATTAAACAAAAATAGAAATACAGTAAGTGAAAAACATTGTAAAAGTTATTCATTATCTTAAAACATATAATTTAGACGCCAATGTTTTTCCATCCATTAAGTCCTGACATGTTAGTTTCTATAAACTTCAGGTATAGAGGATGAACCTGATATCCCTCTGTTCAGTGAAAGTTCTTCAGAAGCCTGGATTTTCCCCTTGGTTGTCCAGTCCTTTGTAGCAGCGGCTGGACTGAGACCATGTGTGCTGGTGCTGGATGGGATTGATGAACTGTCTGGGACTTTTGGCCTGTCTGCTCAGCAGGTATTAACATCTTAACATCTTTATATATACTCCTTGTGCTAACAAGCTGAATTGCCAAATTATGTGTTGAATATATGATTCTAAAGATGTAATAAGCCATTATTTCTACATTATATAGTGAACTAATTTAAGGGCTCTCGCGTGGTACCACAGCATGTTAACATAGCAGCAGCACTGCTTACTCCATTATGCTAATGAAAAGACAAGGGGCTAGTGGACATAGAGCATGTGGGTGCATGTCTATCCTCAGTCTTGGGAGTTCCCCCAAACTGCAACCAGGGTTTTGGTTGAGGCTTACTGTGATTATAAAAACAATAGATACATTAAAACAAATCCTGTTTGCTATTAGCCTTTTTAGGCCTTCTTTCTCGGAAAAGGAATGACATGTTTTTTTTTAATGGATAGATGAAACCACCCCTACAGCGAACACAAACATGTTCTTTATCATTAGGTGTTCTTTATGATTAGTAAATTGAATATGGGTAATAATTCTAAAAACGAATAGTAAAATCTGTAGCAATTCACTGGCAAATGCCATTACTGCACGTGGTGCCACATCACACACTTCTTTGTATGATTTTTTTGCTGCTGTGCCTATACAAACTATTAAGGCCAAGTTGGACCTCTTCCTAAAGCTCAAGTATATATTCCATTCTGGTATTGTTTTTTCTTTTACCATTTCCTCTGGCCTGAAGTACAAATTATCTGTGCTTTTAAATAGTTCTATAAACAGGTATGTTTTTTTTTTAAGCTACTGTAATAATATCCCGTGCAAGTTTTAGTCTTAAGTTCCATATTGTATAAATATATTTAATTCTTGTGACCTCTGCATATGA
Source organism: Polyodon spathula (assembly GCF_017654505.1). NCBI lineage: Eukaryota > Metazoa > Chordata > Actinopteri > Acipenseriformes > Polyodontidae > Polyodon > Polyodon spathula. The sequence continues at coordinate 23,693,370 of NC_054541.1, read as the reverse complement.
TAAAGTTTATCTTAATAAACTAATACGAAAAACCTGTAAAGGCAAAAGCTACTATCAGGTTTCCCCATCCTATTCTATTGTGTTTGTGTTTTCTGTACTATACTATATTGTGTATATTTTTATTGTAAATTGTGTTTACAATTATTTAAATGTATTGACTGGGAGTTCCTGTGAACAAGGTACTACTTCTTAGTAATCAATCCAATAAATATTTTACCTTGTTTTTGTTGCAATATTTGGTAAAGGGTACTGGTAACTTTTGTCTTTCCTTTTGTTTGAATACAGGTGAAAGAGTTTCAGTGGCTTCCCCAACCTTTGCCGCCTCATTGTAAGATTATATTCACTACCACCTCTTCAGACCTTTCATGCAGGTCGATCAGATGCCGGCAAGATGTCCTTCTGGTTCATTGCCCCTGTCAGCCAGACTCAGAAATCAGAGGCAGTATTCTACAGAAACACCTGGCAATGCCATGTAAAGAAGTTCCAAGCTTTCAGCTTGGAAACATTATGGGTAAAAAGCTAAGCATGCTCCCGGTGTTCTTGTCGGTACTGGGCTGCGAGCTGCGGACCTGTGGGGTCTTAAGAGACCAAGAGGAATGCCTGGAGGAATACCTAGAGGTTCTTTCCCTCCAGGAGCTGTGGGCACTGGTGTTACAGCGTTGGGTTCAGGATTATAGCTGGGCAATTGAGAGGAAAGCAAGCAGCAAAAGGAAGAGGGCAGTGCTACCTAATACTCCTCAAAGAGGTAAGCAGGAAACGCTTGCTCCCACTGTTTCAAATGTATTTTGAAAATTGGATTGTTCCCATACTGGAAGGCAGGACAGATGGAAATTGATATTTACACAGGATTGTCTGTTGAATATGCTTGTTTATTTTTCAAGTTTTCAAATAATAATAATAAAAAAAAAAGTTTTATCTGCAGTCTCATTTTTTTAACCAGTATTTTCAAGAAACTCAATTTAAGTCATTTGAATACTAATGTGAAAGACATGAAAAGCTAGTTTGTGCTTACAACTGAACAAAAGTTATTAAACCTTAATTTCAAAACTAGAAGACCTTCAATAGATTGAACAACTAATTACAATTCATCGAAATGTTTGATTCGTTCTACAATTGACTTTTTTTCTTTATAACCAAAAAATGTAATTGACTTCACTAGCCCTGTAAAAAAAAAATAAAAAATTATATATATATATATATATATATTCCTTTCTTCACACAAGGGATGGAAGGCTGGGTGTCGGACACTCTGTGTTTAATTTGTCTCTCTCGCTGTGGACTGAGAGAACAGGAGGTTCTGAAGCTTCTCGGGAGCCTGGGTTATTCTGGGGATCTGGAGGTGTCCATCTTTGACTGGGCTGTGTTCCGTTCAGCCACCAGGGAGTGGATCGAGGAGAGACCCGATGGACTTCTCAACTTCACACACCATTCCTTACGCCACGCTGTGGAGCACCAGCTACTGAGTAAATGCAGGGGTTCCAAAATCATTAAGTATAACTGGGTTCTCAGTTTACACAAGCATACACATCCTTATAAAAACTTTCATTAGGGATACTTACAGAACAAAAAACATCTTTCCAAACCGAAATCTTAAAACTAAACACAACGTAAGATAGTCTGTACACTGAAAAATGTATATTGAGAACAACAGAGTCTTAAAAGCAGTTATTTTGACTGAGTTGTAGAAAATGGAAATTTGGTTTAATTTGAAGTACAGTGGAACCTGCCATACCCAATTTAATTGGTTCTAGGGGTTCATTGTATATGTGAAAATACTGTATCTCAGAGGGAGTTGTTATACTACATTATAGTTTCTTTATTAACATCGGGGCATTATAAATTAACAGTGTACATTGGTATATCTAAAACAAGTGCTCTGGTGTTTCTTTTCCATATCACATCATGGATCTTTATTGCTGCGTTACCTGTTTGACAATGTGGGCAATAATACTTACACTGTCGGTGCACTAGAGTGGCCATTTTGAATGGAAATTTGAAACAGACTTTAAAGGTGCACGTGTAAAAAGTTGTCGATGTTAACAATGAAAAGAAAAATTACAGGTACATTATTTAAACAGTTGTAGTGACGTGTAACGTTATATTTTTGGGAATGCTGTGACATTTTGTAGGATCCAATTTGGACCAACGCTTCCTTTTTAGGTTTTTATGAAAATACACAATAAATATTTGAGCATCTTCATAAAGTATAACTCAAAGTCAAGCTCTGTTAATGCTGAAAAGTAAATTTGAGTCTAGATTATTTTTTAACTACCAGGTGATTTATGCTTTATGCAGGATTAAACCATTAAAATCAGGTTCTGTCGAGAGGAGGATAATCTGTTCTTTTACTCAAAGCAACTGTTGATATGGAAGATGATCACTAAACTACTTAAAGTACAGTCTTACTAAAATGTCTTTTTTACTCATCCATTGAGAGTGATTTAGCAAGGTTATTGCTGTTCCATTGGATTTCACAGTTCTAGCAACTGTACCCTAATAAACCTTAATTGTTGGTCAATTCCCAAATGAGCATCATTGAAAATGAAATATAGTCGATAATGTCAATTTGTTACCATTATTTCTAACTTCAGGAGCCGTCACTCCAGTGACTGAAAGCCACCTCAGTTCAATTGAGGACCCCTCTAGCAGCAGAAAGACCGAGTTACACCGGCTGCTAGCCCTGTTCTTTCAGCAGCAGCATCCCTTCAGGAGGGTCTACATGGAGTTCCCCTGGCATTTGCAGAGGTGTGGGGACTGGAGTGAGCTGCATGCCTTCATTTCTGATCCCGTGTAAGTATCTTGCTTTGCAATACATGCACAGTAGCAACCAGATGACTAGCAAAATCACTTAAGTTATGTATTTTTGCTGTCACCAAAGAAGGGTGACATATAGGTACATTTTATGAAAGTATTATTTCTACTGGAAGAAAAATTAACAATACTGTAAAATGATAATGTAGGAAATGTGTTCAAGCATAGAAATAATGCATTAAAGACCGTTAAATTGTGTATAAAGTGTTGTTTTAAAGGGCATCCCCCCACTTAATGTTTGTACACATCAAGCCACGTGGGAAATTTTTTATATTTTCTCCCAATTTAGAATATCCAATTATTTTTACGCTCAGCTCACTGCTACCACCCCCACGCTGACTCTGTAGCGATGAAGACGAACACACATCATTTTTTTTTAGTCATGTTTAAGTAATGGTGATATATTTTAAAAATCTTAAAAGGAACATTATTATTTTTTCTTTATTCAGCACTGTTGGTTTTGTGTCCAGCAACTCAACATATTCCCATCAGCAAAAGATGGACCTTGTTCAGTACTGGAAGGTTTTGTCAGAAAAAGGCTACAACCCTTCTGTCTCTTATCAGAACCTAGTCCGGGAAATAACTACAGACTCCCACCACGAATCAGAAGGAAGGAAAAGCACAGTTGCAGTCATAGGTACTGAATAAAACATCGTAGTATGTGCTTCATACCATGCTTACACATTATTTTACATGAATATTAAAATGTTGGCTGTGAAGACTTTATTAGTTACATTTGATTGTCTGTTTTTGCTAATTTAAGTTTAAAAGAATGCTTATAATTGCCTTCAGTGTTTCTGTACACTCCCCTTCTACTCCTGATTTGTGACAGTTCAATGTTTATTATTGTTGCAGGTGATCCTGAAGATTGTGAGAATGAGACAAACAGGACTAAAAGTACATTCCTCAGTGAAGCCCTTAGCAGAGACAAAGGCAAAGGTAATTATTATTTGTCCCAATAGCCCCACCTGTCCCCCTTTTTCTGAACTGGTCAACTAGACCAGGGGTCAGCAACCATTTTGTGCAAGAGAGCAAAACTAAATTAAGAGCAACTGGTTTGCAAAAAGCCAGTCGTTATAACAAATCAAGCCCTGTACATGGTAAAACAGGCGGTTGAATGTTCCATGGTAGATTTGTATGAATTCTACTGGTATGGTGTATATATATATATATCTTATATATATATATATATATATATATATATATATATATATATATATATATATATATATATATGGTATAATGTGTGAAAGACTAAGATTTAAGAGCCATATTTGGTCATTTGACCCCTGAACTACACAAATGCTTGGGCTATGTGTGAGCTATAGGGTTTTGTGGAGGGCATTATTGTTCTCTGTTATTTGTCCTATTGGAATGCCAAAGTGGGAAAAGGGAAGATATGAAACTAAAATGGCTTGGGTTAGAAGCAAGAATAGGAAGAGAAGATGGAATTGGATTAGAACTTCAATGTTTTGTATGTTTTTGCTTGGGGGTGGCTTTTAAATTGTGATCTTAGGAGCTGATAGGGGCTATAGGGAAGTTCTCTTACGAATACGAAATATGAACCATCACTAATGGGTTATTCCCCTTTAAGAACCCAAGAACTGAAGCATGTATGCCAACAAACTCTTGCGAGAGTCGCAAGACACAGTGAGAGTTGCCCCGACAAAAGCACGCTGCGGCGATTTGCAAATTCTCTTTTCCTTTTTCACTAAGAGTGAAAGCATCCTAGCTAAATTTTCTTTACTTACTCGATTTTGTGCCTTTAGACTTTTTTTTTTTTTTTTTACAGGTTTCTGTTTTATAACAGTGTTTTTTCCTTTGGTCTATAAAATCTGCCATGTTTAAAAAAAACAAAAAAACAAAAAAAAAAAAAAAACAAACCAAAAAAAAACTTCTGCCATGAGCTGGTTAGCACAAGCGGCCATGCGCCAGCAGGAGCCTGCGGCTTGCAATCGCTATCTGGACTACTGGGACCAATGCACCCACGATTCTTTGGTGCGCACCACTATACGTCAGGGATACTCCTTACAATTGAGCCATGGACCACCCCCCTTTTGGGGCGTGGTCCAGACGCTGATCAGGGACCCCGAAGCCAACGACTCACTGGCTCAGGAGCTAGGAACCCTCCTGCACAAGCAGGCTATTCGCATCTTACCACCCTCGGACATGGTCGGAGGGTTCTACTCAAAATACTTTCTGGTGCCCAAACGGGATGGCGGCCTCAGACCGATCTTCTATCTCAGACAGGTCAACCTGTACCTGAGCCGCAGGCAGTTCAAGATGTTGACTCTGCGACAACTGTCGCAGTCCATCAGGTCAGGAGACTTGTTCACGACAGTGGACTTACAAGACGCTTACTTCCACATTCCCATAAAACCAGGGCACCAGAAGTACCTTCGGTTCACCTTTCAAGGAAAAGGCTATGAGTTTTGTGTACTGCCGTTCGGCCTGTCCCTGGCGTCACGCGTTTTTACGAAATGCATGGACAATGTTCTGGCCACTCTGAGACTCGAGGGTATCAGAGTTCAAAACTGCCTGGACGACTTTCTGGAGGAGATCAAGAGGAGACACATGCTTGTCTGGACCGACAACACGACAGTGGTGGCTTACATCAACCACCAAGGTGGTACAAGGTCACCCAGTCTCAACAGGGTGGTCACCAGACTTCTGCTGTGGGCACATACCCACCTCCACTCACTCCAAGCGATTCATCTACCCGGAGTGGTAAACACCGCTGCGGACCTCCTTTCGAGGCAGGTTCCGGACAGTGTGGATTGGAAACTCCATCCCGAGGTAGTGAGCCTCATCTGGGAGCTGTTCAGGACAGCGGAGATCGACCTCTTTGCCTCCTGGGAGTCGACTCATTGCACCCTGTGGTTCTCCATAAAGAGAGATGAAGGGTGTCTAGGGATCGATGCATTGGCTCACCAGTGGCCAGCATGACCACTGTATGCGTTCCCGCCGTTAGTACTGCTACCACTGTGTCTGGAGAAGATGAGACAGGACAGGGCCATGGTCCTACTTGTAGCACCTCACTGGCTCAAGAGAGCCTGATTTGCCTCGCTGATACAGCTCCTGTGTGGACAACCATGGGAATTGCCCAGTCTCTGCGACCTGCTCAGTGAGGCACAGGGTAGTCTGTGGCACCACGACCCATTGAGCCTGCAGCTCTGGGTTTGGCCCCTGAGCAGCTGCATTTGAGCCATCTCTGTCTGTCTAATAGGGTGATTGACACCCTACAGAATGCTAGAGCTGCCACAACTCGTTCCCAGTATGGTTACCACTGGGGCGTTTGTCGGAAGTGGTGTCTGTTGTGGGGTGAAGATCCCATGACATGTCCGATGCTGGTAATCTTGCAGTTCTGTTGGATGAAGGGAAAAGCCCTTCTACTTTAAAAGTTTACCTGGCAGGTATTTCTGCTTGCCATGTTAAGATTGACTCAGTCTCCCCAGGACAACATTTCCTGGTGGGACAGTTTCTGAAAGGGGCAAGGAGGCTTTGTCCCCCAAGAAGTGGCAGTGGCAGTTGAATGTCGTGCTGAATGTACTCACAAAACCACCTTTTGAGCCATTGCAGTCCGCAGAGCTCAAATTCTTCTCTTTTAAAACAGCTTTCTTGGTAGCCGTCACTTCCGCAAAGCAAGTGAGCGAGCTACAGGCCCTATCCGTGGCTAAAGCTTGTTTGTTTTTTGCACAAGGGAGGTCACGAGTGACACTCCAGACCAACCCTGCATTTTTACCGAAGACAATTTTGGTTTTTCATGTCAATTAGTCTGTGGAGTTGGAGGCCTTTCACCCTCCCCCTTTCCAATCTGACAGAGACGGGATGCTCCACACACTGTGCCCGGTGAGGGCACCGGTGCACTATGTGTTGAGGACAAAAAGTTGGCGCCAATCGGAGCAACTCTTTGTTTGCTATGGCTCTCGGTCCCAAGGGCAGGCTCTGTCCAAACAGTGCCTGTCTCGGTGGCTGACAGAGACCGTTTAGATGGCGTTTCCAAATTGCCCCCGCCGGAGAAGATAACTGGCCATTCCACTAGGGGGCAGGCCACTTCTTGGGCGATGTTCCAAGGCGCATCTGTCACAGACATATGCAATGCAGCGGTATGGGCGACTCCTTATACGTTCGCAAGGTTTTACAGGATGACCATCGTGGATCCGCTGTGTCGTGGATTTGGATCACAGGTGCTGAGGGCTGCTTTGGAGGCTGTCCTCTGAACCACGGATTGATTGATGGGTAACCTAGTTACCTTAGGACAGCTAACTCAGAAGAGTCTTGTGCCTGTCCTCAACGACAGATTGAGTATACTTACCCATTTAGTGATGGTTCATATTTCGTATTTGTAAGAGAACGTTAGGTTATTATCATAACCCTGGTTCTCTGAAATAGAAAATATTAACCATCAATCTTCGCGGTCACTGCGGAGCCACGAGGCTCAAAAGTAAAAGAGAATTTGCAAATGGTCGCAGTGTGCTTTGTCGGGGCAACTCGCACTGCGTCATGCACTCTCGTGAGAGTTTGTTGGCATACATGCTTCAGTTCTTGGGTTCTTAAAGGGGAACAACCCATTAGTGATGGTTAATATTTCTATTTCAGAGAACCAGGGTTATGATAATAACCTAACGTTAGCAACTACAATTTTCACAGCTTTCTTATTGGCCTTTGAGGCTCTTTACAATGGGAAATATTTTGAAGATGAAAACTGTCCCATTTACCAATGAGTAGTCGGTGTTAAAATCTTGTTTTTTAAAACCTTGCAGAAGAGTTATCCTTGCTAGACAAGTGTACTCAACGAAGGCTAATAGTTTTCGCTGCAGAAATATTAGATTATCTGCGAATGACACCGGAAGCTGAGGAGCTGCTATTGGTGTCTGAGTCTCTGCTTTCTGAGGTATAGTCAAATATTTTCATAATGTAAAATATGTATTGGGACAATTTCTGCTGAGTGCGAGAAAGTTTGTGAACCCCAATGTCTTTTCTTAAATATCCAATAGGGTTTATATTAACCAATTTCATGTCTTTTGAAACAAAATGACATATGAATTAGACAAACAATGAGTAATTAAGATTCAGGGTATGTGAAAAAGTAAGTGAACCCCTGGTTTTATCAGCTCTATCAAGGGGATAATTAGAATCAGGTGTTTAAATAATTAGGTAGATCTTCAGGGGTGAGTTTGGGAGGTCATGCCACGATCAAAAGAAATCTCTGAGGACCTCAGAAAAACATTTAGTGATGCTCATCAGTCTAGAAAGGGTTACAAAACCATTTCTAAGGATTTGGGGCTCCACCAATCCACTGTCAGACAGATACTAATGGACAAAGTTCAAGACCACAGTCACTATACCCAGGAGCAGTCGTCCTACCAAAATCTCTCCAAGAACAAACCGGAAAATCATCAAGGAAGTCACAAAGAACCCCAGAGTAACATCCAGGAATCTCTAGGCCACTCTCGCCTTGGCTAATGTGAGTTTTCATGACTCAACTATTAGAAAAAGACTGAACAAGAATGGTGTTCATGGAAGGATAGCCAGGAGGAAACCACCACTTCTAAAAAGAACATTCCTGCCCTTCTGAAGCTCGACAAAGAGCACATAGATGATCCACCAGACTTCTGGAACAATGTTCTCTGGACAGACAAGTCAAATGTCTAACTTTTTGGCCTCAATGAGAAACATTATGTTTTGGCAAAAACCAAACACTGCGTTCGAACATAAGAACCTCATCCCAACCATCAAGCATGGTTTGGGGCTGCTTTGGTGCCTCAGGACCTGGACGACTTGCCATTATTGACACAACCATGAATTCTGCATTGTATCAGAAGATTCTAGAGGAGACTGTCAGACCATCTGTCCGTGAGCTGAAGCTGAACCGAAAGTGAGCCATGCAGCAAGACAATGACCTAAACATACAAGCAGATCTACAAAAGAACGGCTGCAGAAGAAATTCTTTGTTTTAAAATGGCCTAGTCAAAGTCCGGACCTAAACCCCATCGAAATGTTGTGGCAGGACCTGAAGCGAGCTGTCCATGCAAGGAAGCCCTCAAATGTCACAGAGTTGAAACAGTTCTGTAAGGAGGAATGGGCCAAAATTACTCAAAACTGATGTGAGAGACTGACCAACAGTTACAGAAAAAGCTTAGTTGAAGTCATTTTTTACTCAAGCGGGTGCCACCAGTTACTGAATCTAAAGGTTCATATACTTTTTAACACATGGATATTGAATGTTGAATCATTTGTGGATAAATGTTGAAAAAGTATTGTATTTTTGTGTCATTTGTTTAATCAGGTTGGTTATCTGTATTATTAGGACTTAGATTAAGATCTAATAACATTTTAGGTTTGAAATATGTGAAAACCCTAAGGGGTTCACCAACTTTCTCGGCACTGTACAGCTCTTATTCAAATATTGATATTCCTAATTGTGTAACCTGTATTTAATGGATTTTTAAAGTAAATCTCATTTATATATATGATTGAAAGATTTGACTTTTAAGGTTCATTTGCCGCTTTTTAGCAGACCCAGAAATCGAAGTTTTTAAACACTTTTCGTGCCATTTTTATTTTTATGTTATAAAGCCTAACTCCCACATAGAGTACTAAACTATACGTTTACTTCAGGTTCGAACTATATCGGACAGGTAAACTGTTTACCAACTACAAAAACCTCAATTTTACACACACCGGTTTACACAATACCTGGGTTTTGACACCGACAGCCTCTTCTTCCCATACTGACTGACTTGTACAAACTTTTGTCCCTCTTATATACCTGCTTGCTAATTCCCAGCAGGTGTCCCTCATTAGTTATTAGAGCCAGGTGAACCTCATCCTGGGCTCCCTCCCATGGCATTCGGGGGATGTAGTCCTTTAGCCCCTCCTGGACTATATTTTTTCTCTCCTCCTCCCCCTATTCTGTCACAATATATAGTCCTCTTAGATAAGGCACATTGGCACTAACACACAAGTGGATTTATAGTAGCACTAGTAATAAACCTAGTAATACATTTAGACAAATGGATGTGTCAGTTATTGCTTGCAAGAGCAGGTACCATAACATGTGAATTTAGTGTCTGTCTGAAGTGCACTGTAATTTGTTATGCAGATAACAAAATGCAATTATTTAAAATTTCAGACTAATATGCAGGAGGAAAAGAAGATGCACATTCTGCTAAGAGTTCAGCAGTGCCTAGGGGACCTCTGCTATAGAACAGGTAATCTGCAAGAGGCTGAGAGTTATTGGTTCAAGGCTTTGGCCACTGCAGAGCCCTTATTAACATGCTCTAATAACATCACTGAAGATATTAAAAAAACAAAAGGTAAGTGTTTTGGTAGCATGTTAGATTATATTGCTGATTAAGTCAACTGCTATTACACTATTATATTTATTATTGGGTATGGAGGAAAACTGTATCTTGAGATTTAGCTTATCTATAAAGCCAGTCTATTGTGCTATCCATGAAGACCAGTAATTCGTTGTGGGGAAGCTGATGCTAAAGTCTACTACTGGTGTCAAATTTAGGCTATGTTACTTGAGAAGACCTGCAAAAGGAAAGCAGATAAAAGCATACAATAAATAATCAAACATTAAACATAAACCTAGAACACTGGTTCTAAATCTTTTAGAAAACAATGCCTTAAATATGTAGTAGTTCCAACATTTATTTAATGTTAAATGTACTTTGAAAAGTCCAATTTTTTTTTCTGTTTTAAATACGTACAAAATTGTTAATGTCACTCAACAATGTCCTGTTATTAATGTAAGATTGTGTTGTGTTTTTCTGTAGGTCAAATACTATGTAAATTGAGTCAGGTACTTATTGAAGGTGGTTCCAATAAAATCCAAGAGATTCTTGAGGAGATCAATACACTCCCTGAAATAAGTTCTCACCCCTGTGGAGAGGCTACTATAAAATATATTCATGGGCTCTACAAGTAAGAAAGATCCTACACCTTTCAAATAATGCTTTGAAAAAGTGAAGATTTGGTATCCTATGTACTGGTCTTTCAAAAGTACCTCTTAGAGGGTGCTCTGTACATAAAAGCATAGCCTTACTTAGTTACGGTCTTTAGTTAGAAATGGACACACTGCATTAGACATTTTATTCTCCATAGGGTCGTGCTACAGGAAACTTGAAAGGCGCCTTACTAATCTAGACAGTCTCCCAAGTTGTTATTATACAACCTTGTGATAGCAGAATTCTTTTAAAAATATTTTCATCTACAAGTTTTTTTTTTTTTAAACTCAGATATACTTGTTTTATGACAAAGTATTTTAAAAACTGTTCATCAATGTTGTATTGACAATGACAATATTTTTTCTAAATATTTTATTAATAATTTCTAGGTTTTCTTGTGGAGATTTTTCTGAAGCTGAAATCTGCTTTCAGGAAGCTCTGGTTCTAAGAAAGTGTTGGTATGGTCCAATGCACCCCCTAGTGGCTGAAGTAGAGGAGTACATGGCAGACCTTCTCTGTAATACAAAGACTGAGACTGGGTAAAGGCAGTAACTTGAACACAAATAATTGTGTCCTTCCCACTTTACATTAATTCATTATTACTAATTAAACCAGTGACATACCTGTTGAGAGAAAAATTTATAAGGGGGGTCCTAATGCAAAAATACATAAACAAGTTAGGTCACTCTAGGGCATTCCAACCCTGACCTTTACCCTCTAATATCAAGTTATATTTATATAACTATACTTTCAATTTTTTATCAAAAAATGTATGAAATATGAAATTTTGGGCTTTTAGGCCATCAAAATACTGTAGCATATATACAACACCAATTAACATATTTAATTGAACAGTCAAGTAGCACTGATCTATTAAAAAAAAAAAAAAAAAAAAGGTACAAGTAATTTTACATACAGGGCACAGAATCTCTGTATTTTAATGTTCTGTACTTTTTACATTGCTAGTATGTCTAGGTCCAGTAGAAGAAGAGCGCTAGAACTTTATCGACATGTATTGGTGGTTAAAGAAGCAGCAAAGCGGCAGGCATTATCTCAACACGTTGCAAAGCCCTTAGCGTGTAGCCTGGCCAGCACTCTCTATAAATTAGGTATGTGCTGTTCCAAAACTTCCCGTCATTAACTGATTTGTATGGTCTACTAGATCAAAAAAAAAAAAAAACGAATTACAAATACAAAGTACTATAGTTGCATGTACCTGGTGTATTGTTTAACAAAATAAAACAATGTATATACTAAGAGCAGTACCTAATGGGTTTCTGATGCATATACACACATTTCTCCTATTTATTCTACTCAAATATACATTTTGTCACTTCATCATTTAAGGTTTTTTTTTTTTTATGCAGTCATACCATGAACCAAGGTTATCATTACTATACAAAGTATACACACATATTTAAACTTGTGTTTTTTAGCATGTCTGAAACTAAAACAATGTTAAACAAAACTTAATAAAAAATCTGCTTAGGCGGATAAGAAAAGGTCACTTTACGCCTGGATGTACATTAATACTGATGGATTGAACATTTTTGGAATCTCAATTTTCTCAAACAGGTAAACTGTTACTGAGTAACTCCAGTCTGCAGGAGAAACGTGAAGCAGTGGAGCTTTTACAAAAAGCAGCGGATCTTCGGGTCATCTTGCTCAGTCCCAATCACAGTTTGTCTAAAGAAGTGTTGTGGTAAGAGCTACTTTTATCTTACTATTTATCGACTACAAATATCTTTATTCCATGGTAGTTCTGTTTAAGTTAATTCTTTCCCACAGGATTTTGAAAAATGAGACTGCAGCCCCTGACTTAACACTTCCTAGGCAGAATAACATGCTACAAGAGCAAGCGAAGTTCTTTCAATATGGAAGGAGCACTGCACTGAACTCCCGACAACAGACAAACATGAAGCTGAGGCAGAGACCCAAAAGCTGCTTTCAACTGAGATCCTGTACTAGTACTGTCAGCAACAGACTCGAAGAACTTCCAAGGACAAGTTCTGTTCAGAACCACTTTACCAACCAAAGTCCCTGCAGTGTGAGTATAGGGAAAGGACTAGGGAGTGACAATGTAAAGATCAAAACAGACATCTCTGTGTCTTCGCAAGACATCCGGCATGGTTCATCAAGGGATATTGTGTCAGCCAAAAGTGATGGTGCATGGCCTATGTTATCAAGAAGTGGTGTCGTATCAGCTGCAAACCATGCCCAAAAATGCTCAGTCTACAGGCCTCGGACTGTTTGCCAGACCTCCATATCAGGACCCTACAGTACCATCAAAGATTTGATGCCATCACTTACACTGGATGTGTCAGGCAGACACAGAGTCTTCCACCGAATGGCTTGGTACCATATACCAGGCAGGTACCCTACTCTTCATAAACCATTTCCTCCCAAACGGAATCTGCTAAGAAGTAGCTTTCAGGCAAACAGATAGGTGTGACACTCAGTTGTTGCTGTAACATAGTCTTTGATGAGCAGCTCATGCCAGTGTTCTATGTTCTCATGCTAAGTGACTAATCACTTTATATTCTTTATATCTCTTGATATTATTAGGCAGTTTTCTAGTATACATTCGTTTCAGAAATCATTTCACTATTTTTTCTCTGTAACATACCATTCATAACAGCTGCATCAAGAATGCTTTCAGGAATGTTAAATAATTGTATTTTTAACAGATACACCACAAACCTGCAAAAATATAGATTCTGCCGAGAATTTGTGATTGCTTGTGATTATACAATATGATTTTCTATAGACATGAAATTGTTACTAAATTTGTTACATTACTGTGTTTTTTTTAAAGAAAATTATGAAAATAAAATATCGGTGTTAGGACACAAATCTGCCCCAGGTGGTTTTGCCCCACTCTTTTTTGTATGTATCAGTGTGTGCATGGTGAATAAGAAAACAAAATAAATAAACTGTGGTTTAAGTTTCTGAGTCAACTTTTCTTTACATTAAATTAATCTGTAAATTAAAGTTGGGTGTACAGAATGTCACCACCATGATATCTTTTACAGGTCCCTTTTCTAAAACTGGACATCCCTGCATATAAACATGCTGGAGTCTCCCTTGCTCTCCACTACTTCCTCCTGGTGCTGAGGGGTACACGTGTTGATCCAGATGACGACAGTGGTGGCATACGTCAACTACCAAGGTGGCCTATGGTCCCCGGGGTTGCATTGCATGGCCTTCAGGTTATCAACATGGGCTCAGAGGAACTTGACGCACATTCCCAGAGTGGTGAACTGGGTAGCGGACCTCCTCTCCAGGAAGTGTCCGCATCCGTCAGAGTGATGACTCCACCCTCAGATAGTGGAGTGCATTTGGAAACGGTTCGGGAAGGTGCAGGTCAATCTCTTCGCCTCGGCAGAGACGACGCATTGCACACTGGTACTCCCTCCACTGCTTAAGCGATCCACTCGGCATAGACGCCCTAACGCCTGAATGGCCCAAAGCATTCCCGCCTATACTGCTGCTCCTGGCCTTTCTCGAAAAGGTCTGGTTAGAGGAAGCGTCAGTTCCCCAAGTGGCCCAGGAGAATCTGGTTTTCGACCCTATGCCAGCTGTTACACGGCCAGCTCTGGGAGATCGCACTGCGCATGGATCTCCTCAGTCAGACGAGAGGCACTCTTTGGCACCTGGAACCGGGCACGTTCTGGCTATGGGTCTGGCCCCTGAAAGGGACTGCTGGTTCGACTCCATTGGGCTTTGTACACCTATAAGTGGAGGTATTTCCAAGCTTGGTGTCTGGCTGGAAACCATGACCCAATATCATGCCCTATGCCAGTCATCTTACAGTTTCTGCAAGAACTGCTTGATGCTGGTAGGTCACCTTCCACTTTGAAGGTGTATTTAGAAACTATTTCTGCATGCCCTGCCCCCATAGATTCAGTCTCTAGGTGCGAACTTCTTGGCTACCCGATTTCTTAAAGGCGCTCTGTGATTACGCCCTCCCAGGAGACTGTTCTCCCCAATGGAGCCTTAATATTGTACTGTAGGCTCTCCCGAAGGCCCCGTTTGAGCTTATACACTCCATAGAGTTGAAGTACTTGTCTATAAAGACAGCCTTCCTCGTGGTTATCAACCGTATTGTATTAATTTAATTTTGCTTCGTTTTTATTGCTGTAGCTTGCTTGCATACTGGCTGTGCCCAGGCGCGTAGGGTCCAGACACTGGGGTATGTCAAACCTGCGTCACAAAGACGTTTCTCATTAGTCAGTTTCTCATTAGTCAGTTTCGCAAGTTACTCTGTACTCTGGTTTACAATGCAGCACTAACATAAAACGGAGAAAAAAACAACCAATTACACATTTCTTTCTGAAGAAGCCAACTCTTGGTAAGAATCAATGTTAAGTGAATTTATCATATAGTTGTTTTTCCCCTGCGCAAAATTAAGTGGCGAGTCAGTGGCGGATGAAGATGAAGATGGGCCGCGCTGCAGGACCTTATTGTGGGCCCACCTCCCAAAACGTTAATTTAACCCTTATTTATAAACATCAAACATACCAAATCAAGTGTTCAACATTGAACTATATTTGTCAGACTATTAGCATGTATGAAACAGTACATAATAAAAACGTTTTCCACTCACCTACTTTATTTATTTATTTTTTTTTGCGTACATTTTTACATCCAACACTACACTATTTTTAAATCATAAACGAACAGGTTTAATCACTAACCCTACTAGGATTCCCCAATTCTGCGATCATATAAATTATTACAGAATTCACAATTCTGCACAGACATTTGCAGAAATGGTCTCACATAGGCAACCGTTTTTTTTTTAAATGTATTTATTTTATTTATTATTTTAAAAATCGGAAATTCAGACATTTTGATTTGCTGTAGTTTATTTTGTTGCCCTTAGTACCACCCAACAGCTTCCGTCTAAACTATAGGATGAATCGTGCACACAGAATATAACTGCAAATGTCTGTGCTGAATAGTACCGCAAAACCTTCCAGGAAGACGTCCCTCGTACCAGCCTCCGGGGGAAAAAAGTTAAGACAATAGCGATACCTGTTGAAGTGAGGGAGGATGCAATCTGAATTACTGGCATCGCACACCGGCAGCTACAGTGATACAAATTTGTAACATTTGCAAATATAAATGTTAAAGAAAGAAAGACAGACAGACAGACAGACAGACAGACAGACTTTCGAACCCCTCCGGGGCAGTTGCCTTAACGGGGATTTGAATCTGGCATCATCTACATTTTTTATCTGTTTATACTAACAGCTAGACAGACCATACAACCTTGAAATATTAAAACAAAATGTTCAGCAAATACTATCAAAATAGACATCAGAACCATGCAACAATGGTTTTCTTATAATCTTTAGTACCAGTGCCACATCTTTGCATTACGCAGATGCAATGTACAAGGTCGAAAACACCATCTGTCTCCTGGACCTGCATTAAGGAACAATGTAGAAAACCATGAACTAAGACAGGGATTACCGTACTTAAAACTGTGTTACTGCAATGGTGCAGCGCTGATCAAGATACCCAAGAACCTGTTTCAAAATAAGGAAGTGACGTTAAAATATGTCTGCTACTGTGCCTACCTGCAGCAAGTGTCTCGTATTTTTATTCTGGTGAGCAGGAGCTGCGCATGTTGCAGATACAGTAACCGGATCCTTCTGGGGTTTGGGAAAAAAAAAAAAAAAAAAAAAAACATACAGCTGGCTCCTTGTGCCCATTCAGCACAACATTTAGAGCCATGTCACCCTTGGTCTTGTGCTTTCCAAGCAGACTGAGAATTAAGAGTTTACATAAAGTATTGCTCGTCTGTAAAGCTTTGCACAGCGGCACTAACATCGGGATTTGCGGCAGCCGATCTTCGTTATGGCCAAAAAGAACTCGATTGTGGCGGCGGGAGTTTGGTGCTCTTGCAACTACAGGTAGAGTCGCAGAGGTCCCGGCGATTTATCACAGTACTACCACCCGGCACAGAACTGCTCCGCTGTGCACCAGTTCACACAGCGGTCGGGATATGACTAGTTCGCTATGGGCGCTTTACAATGAGACCAAAAAACAGACAGAAGGTGAGTTGTATACTAGGCATCCAGCCTGCGTGCTGTACAATTTTTGAACATTTTTGAAATCAGATCAAAATTATACAGCAGGCATACCACGTTAATATAGAAACTTGACTTATTGGCTACAGTACAGTATGGGTTCAGTGTAATAATTCAGCCTATTCGATTATAAATAAGAAATACTGTATATAAATTGAGTAAAGTGGCAAAAATGGATGGACATTCCATATAGCCCACTACACTGGGAAGGGTTATTGCAGTTGGTAGGGTGGTTGTTTTCCCCGTTTTTCACAGTATTCCTTATCGTCACCTGTTTTGCACAGTTGCCCAACTGGGACTCAAAGCCCTGGAATGGGTCTGCCCACATCCACCACTGCCTGTTGTTGAGAGACCTTTTCTTTATTTAGCAGCTCCTTTCAGTATTTGTGATGAGTGTAATGAGGATGGATTAAAAATTAACAACAGGGATTAAAAGCAGTAATTGTACTAATTAAGTTAGTCTTACAGAATAATCAAATGGATGTCAGTAAAGGATCCAACCACTGTCCTGCTGAATGATGCAAAAAAGGACAAAAAAATCGATTTAAAATGGAAACAACTGACAGAAAATTGTCAATAATTACACCAGGAAAGTTGACTTTGGAATCCTGCTTTAATTTTTATTCTCAAAATGGCCAACTGAGTTTTTAGAAAAATCAGTAGTTTGTGGGATTCTGGAGAGAGAAGCACCTGCCTGCCAACCATTCTTCATGTGAACATTTACAGCACACATTCATTGACAGCATGAGAATGTATTAAATGAAAGCGGACTCCATGACCCTGTTGTGCGCAGTGCTGATGCATGCTTATAAAGACTGATTGTTTCATCCTTTAGTATGAGAATTTTGTATTGATGCATCCTGCTAAACATTTCGTTTTTATTTCCAGATGTAGTATCGTCTGTTACATGCAATTTGCTGAATCCAGATGCCATCTTTGCAAACAATGAAATGAGCCTTGAAGATACAGAGATCTACGGCTTTGACTATGACTACACCTTGGCTTTCTACTCCAACCGCCTTCACACCTTGATATTCAACATAGCACGAGACATTCTTATTGAAGAGCACAGGGTAAGGGCTTTGTGTGTGAAATTAAATGCAGGCTTTTTGGTCCTTGTCACAGCTTAGTTAACCTAAAGTACAGTATCTTTATATTGGTAATACATTTGTCCTTTTGGTTAGTATTCAGGGCAGATTACCTTAAAGAAAAGTGCTAATTTGAAGAACTGTAAATGTCAGCATTTTCTAAATCTTTTGGTCATTCTATTGTTTGATATATGTTTAACACCTTGATCATACAGCCATGTAAAGAGTACATCAGTAAAGATTCCTTTGAAATCTCTTATATTATTGGATTTTTCTGTTACTTGTTTTAGTACCCAGAAGGCCTTAGAGCTTATGAATATATCCCTGATTTTGCAATCCGGGGACTTCATTATGACGTACAAAAGGTGAGTGTATAGTAGTAATCCTCCAAAGTCTTTCAGTTTCATCAAAATAGTTTTATGGACTTTACTGATAAATAGTACGTGATTTTCAAATGTTAAACATGTGCCGTATAGTGACTAACCTGCCCTTGTACTGTTTTCTAATTTTATCAACATATCAGGACCTTTCAGATGGCTGCATTGTCAAGTTGTAATGCAGATTTTACAGTGAGCTATAGACAGCTATTGTCAACGGACAGCCAGTTCATTTTTTAGCTGCTAGCGTAGCCTGCAGAGATAAATATAAACCAATTGGCTAATACCAGCATGCCTTTTCTCTTAGTTCAAAACAGTCTGCAAAATAGAATGTAATTAAACTTTAGGCGTGTGACTGTTCTATGGATTCCAAATCTATATTTGGTCTTGGGTGCATGGAAATCTTTCCTAAGCGATGGGTTCAGAGTGAGAGTCTGCCAGACCTTGAAATATTGTTACCAAGTTAATATCAGTTAACCACTTCAACATTGATTTGCAGACACTGTAAACTTTCCAGGACACACTAAGTGGTTCAGATAGTTAAAGAAATATGCCAAATTGTTAAAGAAAAAGGATGTGTTCCAGCTTTACTCTTCTTTGGAGGCAAGCAGGAGAAGAAAAAAAGGAATAGTGAGTCAGATTCTTCAAAGAACGCAGTGAGCAGAGAAGGAAATGAAAGGAAACAGAACTTATTACAAGATGCCATAGCAACACACCAGGAATGATAAACAGTGAGACACCACTGAGGGGATAATGCGTTTGGGAAAGGCTAAAGAAAATAACCGAAAGGTCGGAATTGTGTAATATTGAAACCGATGACCAAATAAAATATTTAGTACAATGAATAGGTTTTGGGGAAATGCACAGTTTCAGGTTTCTTAAATAGTAATTTACAGTGTTGCCATGATGAAACAACCCCAATGTAAGCCTTCTTGGGAAAGTAAAATTATAGTACCCTATTCCCGAGCTCATCTGTGTGGTGGTGCTAGATGCTGCATGCAGAATAATGTCTGCTGTTGATAAATACTGGGGACAGCAGTGCTTCATTGACTAAGATCATAATGTATGAGCAATTATACTGCAACTTGAGTGTTGCCTGTTTGTCTTAGGCTTTACTGATGAAGATTGATGCCTTTCATTACATTCAGTTGGGAACTGTATACAGGTATGTACAGGTGTGTGATTTTTGTGACTATTCCTGTTCACAGTCTTAAAAAAAAGCAGAAATAGGAATACAGACATGAGAAAGATTTTCTTCTTTTTACCAGGGGGCTGCACCCAGTTTCAGATAAAGAAGTCATTGCTATGTATGAAGGCTCACATGTACCCCTGGAACAAATGAGTGACTTTTATGGCAAGGTAAGCCTTTCAGAGCGACACAGTGTCTTGTGTCTGGTTCTTCTCTCTGTGCCACCACTGAGCTACAATATATCTAAATTCTAAAATGGCTTGGATGAGCAGAGCACTCAGATTGGCTTGACCATATTCCAAACAGTGCTTTGTTAGACAACATCACAATCAGTTGAATCGCTGTATCTTTTTCTTTCTTATACAACTCAGGGACCATTTTGTAAACACCGAATAGACCAGTCATCTGATGACAAACCATGAGAGTGTTATCATTGCAGGTTTATTATGTACAGTGGATTGTGCATTATTCCTTCTAATTAATACGTCGATTATTTCAGTAAAGTAATATAGCGTTCAGAGAGTTATAAATCCTAATCAGGGTGAGTGTAGTATTTTATGATTTTACAAAAACACTGAGAATTAAGCCTGCAGGGCTAATACATTTACTCTGGAGTGTGCATTTTTCCTGTGATTTGCCCAAATGGGAAAAAAATAGGTGATAGTTTTGATAAAGTGAGATGGGGGGGACTTATTGTCTCCTGTAACATTGATGTAAAAACTGGGGCAAACATTATTTCTCTGTCAGACTGAAAGGTCATATGGACAGTATATTAAGACTTATAGCAACTGACTTTTAGTTTTGGTATGCTAAGCAGAGACCTGGAAAAACAGGATGTGAGTCTGCAACAGCTGAAGCAGTCAGTGGGAAGGGAAGACGCTCACGGATTGTGTGACCATGAAAGCAATTATATCAACACTTCGTTTCAGTGCCCTATTATGACCTTTAAATATGCAAGGGAATGAAGATAATAGAGGGGACTCGGCAGAGGTATACAGTACCAGAGTCATTTTAATATCCTTCTTTTTGTTCTTTTACAAATCAACACATTTTTACAGTTCTGCAGACCTCAGTTAATTCATCACAAGGTTTGAGTTGTTGGTGTGGATTCATATTCCAGTTTATTCCAGTTTATTTACAACACTGACAGGGGATGTATGTTTGTAATTTTTACATCTGCTATACAGATCAGCTGGGCTCTAAGAAGGCTGCTTGCTATAAATTTGTGCGTAAGTGGAGGGACTACAGGCTAACTGTGTACTTGCAGGCCTAGAAACAACAGCTGCTGGAGTATAGGGATGCTATCTCCTCGGCTAGATCAACATACTTCTCTAATCTTACTGAGAATGGTCATGACAATCCATGACTTTTGTTTTCTACAATAAGCAGATTGCTAGAGCTGAGCAGCTCTTCTGCATTACCTGCTCCTCAAGGCCTATGTTATGATTTCTTGGAATTTTCTATTGCTAAGGTCGACAATATCAGATGTTAATTCCAAGCCCTTGGTTCACCTATTTTGTTTTATCATCAACATGTCTTTACCAGCATTCCACTGGTTAATTTCACTCCTGTCACTCTCAGTAGGCTTACTGAATTGGTTCATAAAATGAAGCCCACTAATTGCTTGTTAGACCCCATTCCTACTTCCCTTGTTCATTCTTTTTTTCAGGCCCTCTGTCCGTTTGTGACTTACATCATTAATGAGTCCTTGCGCTCTGGAGTTGTGCCCTCTGCATTTAAAATTGCTGCTATCACATCAGTATGAAAAAAAACAAATGGTCCCATTGGTAACCTGGGCAGTTATAGGCCTATTTCTAACCTCCCTTTCCTGTCTAAAGTTCTGGAACGAATTGTGGCACAACAATGAAATAATCATCTCATGTTAAATAATCTTTATGAACCACTCCAGTCAGGTTTTAGACAGCTGCACAGCACTGAAACAGCTCTGGTCAAGGTTGTCAATGATCTGCTAATGGCTTCTGAATCTGGGACCCTCGCTATTTTGGTCTTACTGGACCTTAGTGCTGCTTTTGACACTGTGAAACGTAATACTCTCCTTGTCCTGCTGGAGAACATGCTTGACTTATCTGGTACATTTCTAGGCTGGTTTAATTCCTACCTCCGTGAGAGAAAGCATTTTGAAAGCATTGTATCTCTGGGTGGTTTTGGGTCTACTACTGGGTTGTTTTTTTCTGGTGTTCCCCAGGGCTCCATATTGGGACCTATCCTATTTAGCATATATATGCTTCTGATAGGTCACATTTTTGGAAGTCACGGTGTAAATTTTCACATCTATACCGATGATACCCAGATTTATCTGCAAACCACACCTGATATCGATTTGACTTGCTTACAAATTGTATTGCTGATATTAAGCTCTGGATACAACAAAACTTTCTGCAGCTAAACAGTGACAAGACTGAAGTTATGTTATTAGGTGATCTGCATCAATTGCGTAAATCCAGTTGTCAAAACATAATTATTGATGGGGTACTAACTGAGTTTTGTTCCAAAATGAAAAACTTGGTCTAGTCTAACCTTTGAGCCGCATGTTTGGAATATTACCAAGCTGTCTTTCTTTCACCTTCGGATCCTTGCTCAGTTGTGTCCTGTCTTGTCAATGTCTGCTGCAGAAAAACTTGTACATGCTTTTGTCTCCTCCAGACTTGACTATTGCAATAACTTACTTACTAGGGTGTCAAAGAACACTGTCCAAAAACTCCAGCCTGTCCAAAATTCAGCAGCTAGGTTGTTAACCAGGTCCCGCTCCTGTAAACATATAAGCCCTGTATTAAAATCTCTACACTGGTTGATGGTCAAATTCCATATTGATTATACATTTTTATTGTTGACTTTTAAGGCCAACAGGGGCATTTCTCTTATATCTGTGACCTGCTGTCAAATGACACTCCTGGTCATGCTCTACGGTCCGCTGATGTTGGTATTTTAACTGTTCCCTTAACCAAGCTGTGAGCAGTGGCTATGGAATTCACTCTTGCTTGAGATTCGAGTTTCTGAGTCCATGTCTGTTTTTAAATCTCGCCTAAAAACTTGTTCATTTAAATTGCATTCTTTTAGATTCTTTGTTCCTTTTTATTTTCTTGATTTTTAATATTGTTAGTAGTTTGTATTCAATTTTGTATAAGTCATAAATTTAGTTTAAATTGCTATTTTACTTGTCTTCCCTTGGTTTAAAATAAAGATTATTATTATTATTATTATTATTATTATTATTATATTATTATTATTATTATTATTATTATTTGTTTGTCCATTGAAAAATAGCAGATTAGAACCAAATTAATCAAGAACTAAAACTACTGCTTTCTTTAGGACAAGCTTTTTTCAATGCTAATCTTTATCTGAAGTGCACTGTATTTGTGTTTCATGCAGAGTTCCCATGGACACACATTGAAACAGTACATGGATATCTTCTCTTTACCAGAAATGACCCTGCTCTCCTGTGTCAACGATTACTTCATGAAACACAACATCGACTACGAACCTGTTCACCTCTACAAAGATGTCAAGGTGCAGTGCTGTTCAGTCTGCTTTGAGGGGCCATATTTTCAATGCGTTTCCTCCATTTTTAATTAACTCCAATTTGTTGAAAGAAGAAAAAATCATTAAATGTTACAAAATGAGATGCAAACTCCTTGAGAGTGCTTAAGAAAACTTGGATTATTTTATTTAGTTGTTTGGGTGTAGTTTTGTAAAATAACAGACAATTTATATTTTTTAATAAATAGGAGTTAATTAAAGACAGGAGGTAAATGTTTGGAAAATATGTCTCTCTGCCCTGTTCCCAGGGCAATATGCAATACTGGAGCTTGGACTGGCATGGTAACCTCTCCAGGACAGGGTTTGCTTTTAAGAGGATGAGATCAATAAGGGATTTTACAAACACTTCAAAACAGAAAAGCTTTGTGTCCTCAATGAATAACATGCTTTTTGCTATTGACAAATGTAGAGTTTTCTCAAAATTAATTTTTTTCAAGTCAGCTGGGGTCAAAAAAGGGCTTATTTACACTAATGTTTGATTCTGTTTTAGGGCTATGTGTTCTGTAATGAAAGTAAGCAGTTTCCAACTCAGCTTCTGTATCTTTTGAATCCAAGCTCCCTTATAAACTTCTGTTTCGCTGTTGCCCTGAGGGAAAACTGACCTTTGCTTAAGTAGTATCCCTCTTCACTGTTGTAATGAGAAACATGGAGACTTTCAGAACAGCTGTGAGCTGGTAACAGAATATACCTACCAGCTGGCTCTTGTGCTGCATACCTGTGGAGTCCAGCCTGAACTATAGGTTTGATTGACTTATGAAAATTCTGATTCCATTGAGATAACATTCAAGTTGCAGTATAATTGCTCACATTATGATATTAGTCAAAATAAGTGGTTGATGCGGTCCTCAGGGATTCCCTGGTGCGAAAGTCACCTTTTTGTTTGTTCTGGTGCAGAGACTCTTGATCTATGTGACAAATGCATCTAGGTGTACCTGTAATGAATTTGTATCTTTTAAACCCATCAGGAGGCCATTGGGGACGTCCATGTGAAGGGAATAATGTACCGAGCCGTGGAAGCAGATATTGGTAAGTGGATTATTTTTCTCTTTGTCTGTATCTAGTGTAAATATTATTATTATTATTATCATTATTATTATTATTATGCCTAGATTCGTAATGCTAACCTCTATGCCATGGTGTAAAGCTGAATAACCTACCTGGGAACTTCTCCCTTCTCTAGAAAAGTATATCTGCTATGGTGAGCAGACCCATGCTGTGCTGAGGAAGCTAGCAGAAAACAAGAAGAAGATGTTTCTCATTACAAACAGCCCCTTTGATTTTGTGTAAGTGAGATGCTATTTTACTAGCCTTTCTGTTTATTTGTATCCATTCTGAGTGCTCTCTGCTGTCATGGTGTCTACCACTCATTTCTGCACCGTTGTTTTTCCAGGGACCGAGGGATGAACTACATTGTAGGAAAGGACTGGAGAGACCTTTTCGATGTTGTCATAGTGTTGGCGGACAAGCCTGACTTTTTCAATGACAAGCGCAAGTCAGTTTACAAGTCTGTTTGTATAATAATCTTTTCATTATACTGATAAAGGTACTAGGCATTCTTTTAAGTTTAATAGAACATTTCAATGATAAGCCTCTGTAAACTTAGACCTCTTTCTACTGTGTCTGTCTGTGGCTTCTGAAGAAAAACACCCGAATGAAGTTAAAGGGGAGTGGTGTTTGGATTGCACAAACAGATCCCAGTCTTTAATGCTTGTTTATGGTTTTTTGATTTGTAGTGTTGGAACTTTTCTTTTGCAGACCGTTTCGAAGAGTAAATCACAAAGGGGTGCTGCTGTGGGACAGGATTCATCGATTAGAAAAAGGACAGATTTACAAACAGGTAGGATCTCACTTCTCAACCTTGTGGCCTGCTGCAATTTACAAATTAATTGGTATCTGATTTATTTTAAAACCAACTACTTTACTTTAGTATCTAATGATGTAGGAAAATACATGTTCTAGCGATGCCTGTAATGATGTTACAGTGTCAACACATGCATGTTTTTTATGTCAAGGATTGCAAACCAAATGCAAGGTGATGACACTAATGCTGTACAGAGTACCAGGCTGTCCTTATTGCTTTATATAACAGCTGATAAGAACCACGTTCTCATACATCAGCAGGAGGGTTGTTACTGAGACTTTGTGTTTTCTATAGGGCAATCTGTATGAGTTCCTGAGGCTGACAGGCTGGAGAGGTTCCAAAGTGCTTTATTTTGGAGATCACATCTACAGTGATCTAGCAGTGAGTAGTGTAAACCTGATTTGATTGTGACTATTAACTAACTAAAATACAGTATATCTTTAATACCCCCTTCTATGGCCACATTAAATCTCCAGAGTAGAGTTTTCAATCTACCTTAACATTTTTGGCATTAGTTATGTTGTGCCAGTGCTTTTATTTTTGAATGCACTCAAACTGCTGTTTCCAGATTCACAACTGGGTAGCACTGATGCCCAGAGAAGAGATCTGATGTCTGACTGCACTCTTCCCTCCCCCACCTCAACCCCACTCCCCCACCTCTTGCTTATCAGGACCTGACTCTGAAGCATGGCTGGCGGACCGGGGCCATTATTCCCGAGCTCAGGTCAGAGATCAAGATCATGAACACAGAGGAGTATGTACACCTCATGACCTGGCTGCAGGGACTCACTGGCCTGCTGGAGCGCATGCAGGTCGGTCTAGGAGGGAGGAGTGTGTGTGTCTGTTATTACTTTCTAGAAAGCTATACCAGGCTGCTATTTCGCAGGGGCTCTGTGCTTGAACATACACTGGAATTGTTATACCCTGTGTGTCAGTGTGACTTGGAATTCTGAAACCCGACACTTGCTACACTACATTGCAGAGTACCAGTTCAAACCAGCTGAGTTTTTTTTTTAAAGGCCTTCATGGTATGAAGTTTGGAAACAGCAAAATTGAAAGAGCAGTAGTGATCTTTATAGTGTGTAGTGGATAACGGAAATATTGTCACCTTAATGAGGAACTGTAATTTGTTTGTGACTTAGTAACTTAGCTTCTCTGTTGTTAATGTTTAAACTGTGGTATTGTGTTTATGCTCTCAAGGTGCACAGAGATGAAGAATCTCAAATGGTTTTGAGGCAATGGATCCAGGAAAGAGAAGCCATGAGGTGAGTTCTGTTGAAAGTAATCAATAGAAATGTCAACTGTTGATCTACACATCTGGGCATGTTGAATAAAATGGAAACATTGTGCATCTGGGGGCAGTTAGGCAAATCCAATGTAATATGTACAATTTTAACAAACTAGTTTTCTTGACCGCAGATTGAGGACGAAGAATATCTTTAACAGTCAGTTTGGGAGCCTCTTTAGGACGTACCACAACCCCACCTACTTCTCTCGCCGCCTCTCCAGATTTGCCGATATATACATGGCATCTCTCAGCTGCCTGCTCAACTATGACCTGCACCACACCTTCTTCCCCCGGCGCAACCCCTTGCAGCACGAGGCTTCGGTCTGGTCCGACCAGGTGTGTGCCGGGACGTCTAAAACCCCCTCCTTACCGAAATGGCTCAGATCAAATAAACAATTTAAGTGACCTAGGAAGTGGCTTCAAGGGTTTTGATGAAATCTTTTAAAATGAGATTCTATAAATAGATTTCAAGGGAAGCCCAGTTCTGTCTTTTAAGCACTTAAAAGTAAATAAACAATTTAAGGTTTTAAGTTGATTAAAGATTAAGATCAGGAATGAGCTTTAATTGATTAACACTGTAAATAGATTCATTTGATCTTAAAGTGTTGCAGAACACCCTGCAGTGTTTACAAGAAACACATTGCTTTACCCTTGCAGTATCTCATGTTGTCCAGGTCACAGCATGTATTTATTTATTTCTTTTACAGATTCCTGATAGGTTTGATATTTTTTCAATTATTACTCTGTAACGTTTGTCTGGAGAAAGAGAATTAGTCTTGCAAACATCGGTGTATTCAGTTTATGCTCCCTTCTGCAATAATGCTGGTGCTCTGACTGAAATGAGTGGCATATTGTGGGAACAAAAAAACAGCATTGTTGCCGGAGGGAGCATGATCTGAATACACTGGTCCTTAGAAGAGATGTTAAGAAATGTATTGCTGACTTGATTTTTTAACCTGATGTGTGATTACAAATTTCAAGCTAATGTGTTTCTTATAAACTTTTCAAGGTATTCTGTAACATGTCTATTAAATATAATAAAGGAAAATGCTACTAAATATAACAGTTTAAAAATGATGAACTGTTTTTTGAAATCGCTGTCTGTTAGAGCTTAAATTCAATTTAAAAGTTTACTGTTACTCAATATCATAACATATGATGGCACCTTGAAGATATGGCAGATAAAAAAGTAGGAATAATAGCTGTGGAGTTTATATGAAATAAATGGCCCAGCTATACTTCCACTGCCATCTTTATACTGCTTTGCTGATTTTGATCTCTCTCATATTCTTGCTGCAGTTAGTATTTTTTTTTTTTTAATTAAGTGTATTTTGTTGATTATGTAAAAAATGTGTTTGTGTGAGTTGCTTTTGGCACAAGGATACAAGAAGCAATGTTACATATAAACAGATTTTAAATGTTTTCTTCGCTGTGGAGATATGTACTGTTTTAAGCTGATCCAGTTTGCTGAACTCGTTTCTTGAGAGCTTTATCCGAAGTGATACGCACTTTGCCAAAAAACATACATTATAAGATACAGTTGCAGTGTTCAAAGTCTACTGTGGAACATTTCTTGTCTTATCACTATTACTCTAGTTTTGTAGGGATCTATTTATACATTTGCACCATATTCTTTTATGGAAGTCAGGCCAGTGTGTGTGTGTGTGTGTGTGTATAATAATGGGCAACAAGATTGTACTGCCATGGGCCAGAGTTCTGGTGTTGATGCTGATACAACTGCCACGTGCATAAATATACCAAAAGAAAAGTTTGTGTGTTTGTGGATGACAAGACAGAAGTGCGAATAGACTTTACCTGTATTGAGTTTTGCACTATTGTACTTCATTGTAAGTGCAAATATCTGTAACTTTGTATTGGTAATCTTGAAAAAAAAAAAAGCTTAACATTCAAGTAACTGATGTAAATAAAAGTGGACGCCTCATTACATTAAGTGTGAATTTTCTGTTGGTCTTTAAAATAATGGCCACAAATGAATATGATTTTAAATGTATATGGTTAACCCAGGGAAATCCCTAGTTACACTGCTAAAATATTAACCTCATGTTCTTAATTTAAATGAATTTGTGATCATTATTTTACAGTGTGACTGACCTGTGTTTCAGCTTTTGTTATATGGAACTAACGAAAAAGAGACAAACAGTGCTTTGTATAAAAATCTTTTTTTCAATATTTCTAGTTACAGTGAAATCTGAATTCACATTCAAGTGAAACAGTGATGAACAGTGATCGATTTTCAGACAAGTTCGCGTAGCACAGTGCAGTGAGTACGTGATTAAGCTGTAAATTGTATAAACAACGTTGAACTCTTGAAGGAGGTGGAGTCTCAGGCTGCTGTGGCAAAGAAAGTTGGCGTATCAACTTTGCAGGTGCCTCGCGTTGTGATAAGATGAGATTTCATTCTTTTTCATTTCATGGAGAAAAAAACTGATTCACATTGCTTAGGAATAAAAAAAAACAATTGACTCATTTTAAGTGATGTATTTAACATTTATTAATCATAATGTGATGTAATTCCTTTTCTTTTCATTTATAAACAAAAAAGTGTGACTAAGGTCGTCTCAAATGCCTCTCGTTTAATTGAGACAGCCACTTAAATCGTGATATTTTTACTTCTCCCGAGGCATCCCAGGAAAGCAGCGCCGACAGTATATTGTTACAGCACTGAAGGAGTTAAGGTGGTTCGCAATAGTTGTGTGACTGTTTATTCCTCAAAACCAAGCATACAGAAATGACCTGTCCATCTCATATTGGAGAAATGTTTTTGCCATGGAGACATACTGTATTGCGTTGAACTGTACAACTCCACCTTCTACAGTCTACAAGTGGTTACAGCAGTTATTGTGAGTCATGCATAACTGATACAACTGATGTGCATTACACTCTCTTTGAAAGCTGTGAAATTGAGGGTGAAAGTCCCAGGGTTAAATGTTCAACTATCCTGAAGCAGATCATATGGGCCACTGTTTACAACCTGGTGTTTATCCTGCAAGAGAAAAAATAAGCAAAGGAAATTAAGTTAGAAAGTTATCATACAATTTTTTAGCCAAATATTGTTTATTCCAAGAAATACACACTTAATTTTTGGCTGTGATGGTTTAATCAGTCTTAATATCACCATGTACATTATAAATATCATATGGGAGATACTGAAATTGGAGAAGGAATCTATGAAAAAGACCTAGGAGTTTTTGTTGACTCAGAAATGTCTTCATCTAGACAATGTGGGGAAGCTGTAAAAAAGGCTAACAAGATGCTCAGATACATTGTGAAAAGTGTTGAATTTAAATCAAGGGAAGTAATGTTAAAACTGTACAATGCACTAGTAAGACCTCATCTTGAATATTGTGTGCAGTTCTGGTCACCTCGCTATAAAAAAGATATTGCTGCTCTAGAAAGAGTGCAAAGAAGAGCGACCAGAATTATCCCGGGCTTAAAAGGCATGTCATATGCAGACAGGCTAAAAGAATTGAATCTGTTCAGTCTTGAACAAAAAAGACTACGTGGCGACCTAATTCAAGCATTCAAAATTCTAAAAGGTATTGACAGTGTCGACCCAAGGGACTTTTTCAGCCTGAAAAAAGAAACAAGGACCAGGGGTCACAAATGGAGATTAGACAAAGGGGCATACAGAACAGAAATAGGAGGCACTTTTTTACACAGAGAATTGTGAGGGTCTGGAATCAACTCCCCAGTAATGTTGTTGAAGCTGACACCCTGGGATCCTTTAAGAAGCTGCTTGATAAGCTACTAACAACCAAACGAGCAAGATGGGCCGAATGGCCTCCTCTCGTTTGTAAACTTTCTTATGTTCTTATGTTCTTAATGATGTATTACATTACATAATATTAAATTAAATGGTTTAATTATGAAGAAATGGAAAAGTGTTATTTCCAGCTTCACCACATACCCATCACCCAGTTTATCGGGAAGAGCCACCCCTTATATGTGGCTGGGGAAGTCTTCCCTTATTGATTCACACTAATATTATCAGATGCAGTGTAATCCTTCCTGTAACTCACTGTAACTGCATTGAAGTCTTTGATGCGTGGGGAGGACGCTGCCTCATACATGGGGTTGCAGATACTTGAATTGACCTCAGTCGGGGCTACGTCTTCACCTTCATCTGACTGCAGGGAAAAGCAGAGAGGAAAAGATAACTATCGCATCAAATATGTATGTCCATGAGATGTCAGAGCAGCTATCCACTAGTGGACTTCCTGGAAGCTCTGACCTTGAGTGGATGAAAATCAGCTTGTATTTTACACAGCAGCCTACAGTAGATGTTTTATAATATATAGTTACATAAGAATGTCAGGTTGCTGTATCACATCAGCATCGTGGTCTGCTACAAGTGCAAATGCATTTATAAATAAATCATGGTAACATTTTATATTGTACAGTAGCACCACAACATTTTACCCTGGTACCCCTTTTATGGTAAGGTGTGTTGTTTGATATTTAACTCTTCAAATACTGCAGACAGCTCTAGTAGTATTGGAATGATAACTCCACTCAAAACAAACAAGTAATCTAATATACTTATGTTAGTTTAATATGTATAAGACACTAAATCTATATATATATATATATATATATAACTATTATATATATCTATATATATATATATATATATATATATATATATATATATATATATATATATATATATGTTTATTATATAAAGTATTTATTTCTATAAAGTTACTTGGTGCTAAAAGAGTCAATAACTGATACATCTCCTACCTTGAAGTAGTGGAATTGGAAGGGCCTGCTTCTGTGCCAGTAGTAGTGGTAGGTCACAAACCCGACTAGTCCTAGCAGTGTCACTGTCAGGAAGAGCCCCACACCGATACCGGCTTTGTGAGATGCAGGCAGCTGTAAGGACAACAAACAGCACTGAAAATACCTACAGGGGAGGTAATTGCACAACACAAGCAAAACAAGCCCGAAGCTGAGAGGCAGTGCTGGCAACACATTTAAAAAAGGGTAGCCCTGTATACAAGCTTCCCAAACAGGCCCTTTCCTCATCCTCATGTAGATACATATATTCAAGCATTTTGAGTCTGTTCAATTCCAGAGGACTGTGTTGACATACAGTGTATTTGTCTCCACTGTACAGCCCCTCTGATCACTTTAGCTCCAGGATCTCTAGGATTAACATACTGCAGACATGCTCCCTCTAAACTACTTACTCTAGGCTTTGGAGGTGGGGCTCGTAGTGGCTCCTGGATGACATGGATTATTCCATTTGAGGCCAGTATATCCCAGTCTATTATGTATCGGTCATTTACATACCTGGTGGTGCTCTGAAGAACAAAGGATAAAAAAAAAATCTGTACAGATTCAACTTTTAGAATATAGTGATTTACTCTTAGTAATGCTTGGGACAAAAATGCCAGAAGTTAAATTTTATAAATGCAACTATCCATAGGACATACATGAATCATTGCATATGAGTTACTCTAGATTATTACACTGCTAAAGAAGACATTACTGATAATCTTATAATGATGATTTTAATAAGGAATTTACAAGCATATTTCAATAGCAAGAGGAAACAATCCCCTGTATACTAGAATAGGTGTGAGACTAAATATTTAGAAGCAGTTTTTATCGAACCTCCACTACGGTGCTGAACTTACATTAATGCTTGGGTTCTGAAGGTCAGTGAAGCCTGAAACAAGGAGATTGTGTCCAAGTCGAGTCGGGATCTTGCTTCCATTAGTCAGATCCTCAAAATAGATGGCCTTGCCATCAGAGAGATGGTACTCAATATCCCGTTCAGAAAGAGTCTGTTCACAAAAAATAGAAAAACACGATCCTGTGGAGTTCTGGCGCCTGTTTATAGCACAACAAACTTCAAAAACTTTTCAGTCGTTAAGTCTGAGGTAAATGACGCCGTTATTTGTTTTTTCATCCTGACTTGGTCACTCACCTCATTCTCATTCAGTGCGCTGTTGTCAGGCACAAAGAGGGTAGCCTGGATCGTCAGGTTGCTGAGGCAGTTTATAAATTGTTCTCCGTGCCGCGAGTTGTTGGAGTACGTCAGAATTTGCTGAATTAGAGAAAATGAGACTACATGACTGAACCGCCATGGTGACTCCATTGAGTTGATCATATATCTTTTTAACTCCCTGGCACTTACAGTAACAAATGCAACAGGGTATACTGGCATCCTACAGGCGCAGTAATGGGCATTTGAAGGGGAATGGCAGCTGCTCCATAGACTAGCTCTGTACAAGTATTGGCATATTATATAATACATAGTAGACATTGGTATTGATGTGATATAACCATCTGAAAATTCTTTGTAGCTGATTGTTTGAATCAGTTGGAAATAACGTCACATTATATTTGGTGTACTGTTTTTTTTTTTTTTAACTATACATTATATTAAACTACAGTACAGGGCTATAAGATACACGCTGATTTCACCCCACTGAAAGTCAGAGAGGTCAGAAATCCACTAGTGGAATCTCTGAACTTTGTGATTATCAGTCTGTATTGTACAAAACTCTACACGACATTCTAAATATATAAAATCAACTTGGATAACTGGCAGCCTTAAGCCCTGTCAAGCTTTATTTTCTATTTTAGTAAAGGAACAACCTCATACCTGGTACAGATACTTACTCTCAGGAAATTGGAGAAAATTAGGTTTGTAGTGAGGACTTGAAGAAGATTCCCACTGCAGGAGTAGCCGTCACCTATGTAGCCAGGCTTACAAGCACACTGTACATCTGTGGACGAGAGACAGAAACACATGGTCAGAATAGCAGTGCACTCTAGAGCTATATTAGAACACCTGCAAAAGACAAAGGGGATGCCTTTATTAAGTGTTGTTGTTATGAGTTCAAAACAGCCCTTAATTTAAACGACATGCAATATTATAACAATATATTACAAAGAAGTTCCATTACAGCATGATTTTCTCACTTTACTAAATGAAAAAGCTATGCCTTATGGTTACAGAACAGTGGAAACCAATTGTGTCTCAATGTGGCATGGGAACTTAATCTGGCACTAGTGTGTCCAAATCACTGCATCATTGCGGATCACATAGTAATGTGTGACTGAATTGAAATCTGAAACTCATTTAATACATTATTCTATGATTTAATTTTCAACTCACTCTACTGAAAGCAGACCCTGCTGATGTCTACTACCTCTTATAGCAAAGATCCCCCCCCTCCTCCTCACTTTTCATTCGGTAGCAATACGCATCCCAGGCTTCGCTGAGGTTGGACCGAACTTTGTAGTCCACGATCCCCACCTGACCGAAGCCGCATTTGGGGTTGGAGTAGGTAGTTGGGTAAGCCACCCGCTTGGCTGCCAGCCAACCTGCTGCACACATGTGGAATCCAGCCTACAGAGGTACCAAAAAAATAATAATAAAAAAAATAATATGAATCTGTAGTTTTGGATCACCATGTTTTATCTTTCAAGTTGACCATCAAAAGAGGCTAGTTAGGGTTAAAGTCAAGGTTAAGGTTAAGTTTTGGTCAAGTATCTTCTATACTTTATTATGATCTTTATTTAACCAGATGAGTCAATTGAGAACAGGTTCTCATTTTAAATAACGACCTGGCCAAGAGGCTCGCACCATAGCAGCAAAAATACACAACAAAATACAATTCATACAAACAAACTTACGAGAAAAATAAAAACATTTAAAACAATAAGAATCAGTATTAGCAGACACAGACAACAGTCAGCAGGGATTTAACCCTGTGGCTAAAGGCATCCACAGTAAGAAAACTCTTTAACTTTAGTCTAACTTGTA
Organism: Polyodon spathula; assembly: GCF_017654505.1. NCBI lineage: Eukaryota > Metazoa > Chordata > Actinopteri > Acipenseriformes > Polyodontidae > Polyodon > Polyodon spathula. The sequence goes on along the minus strand of NC_054541.1, from coordinate 23,659,335 downwards.
ACACATTCCAATCATTAACTGCAGCAAACTGAAATGAGCTACAGCCAAAGACTGTAGAAACCTTAGGTAGAACTAATTTAATAAATTCATCTGATCTTAAATTATAAGATGACAATGAAAATTGTAAATCATTATGCAAATAAATAGGGGTTATACCAAGCAAAGATCTGTAATGTAATAAATATCAATGGGTCAGATGCCTCGTATGTAAAGAGGGCCATTTAATCAAAGAATAAAGATTGCAGTGGTGAGTACGATAAGGAGCACCCGCTGAATGGTATAAGACATCAAGCCTCATAAGAGATTCTGGAGGCCATTTTATAAATGACATCATCATAACCAAGAATGGGGAGAACCAACATCTGAACTAGAATGTATTTCTAGTGTAGAATGAGTAAACTAAATATTTATAAGTTGTGACTTGCTCCAGTTCAATTATTAAGAGTTAGAATGTTATAGTCACCATTACAAACACCACTGCAATTTCTATTTATATTTAACATCATACATTTAGTTTTGCTAGTGTTCAAGAAAAGTCATCAGGAAAAGCCTGTTAGACCTCTTTTTATTTTGCACGTATCTGAAAGATATGGATATACTAAACCTGTTGAGCGTAGGAGAGCTGATTGTATGTGGCGATTGTTGCCCCCTCTTGCCTGCAGCCTTCCTGGGCTGCTTCATACGTGAGTTTGTACTGGCCTTGAGGGGAGCGGAGAAGGAAAACTCCCACAGTGCTGTCTGCAAGAGAGAAGACACGTAGAGCAGGCACTGCAGATGTCATAGGGAGTTGAGTTTAACACAACAAACTTATAAATTTTTGTTATTTGTGTGAAGTGTTAGTAAGTTTGCTGCATAAAGAGGTGCTGTGTACATTTGTTTTATAGAATGTTACATTATTTTTGCTTAAATGTGCATGTTGACATAACCTAGAACATAGATTTGAGTATTACGATCATATGCATTTACAGTGCTTTAGTATGCTCTACAGCACTTGCTGAACAATTTTACTGAGGTTTTATAGCAATAAACAACACATAGTACCAGGCATTTAAAGTGTCTTCTTGGGGATTGCCCATCACACACGTGATAATTGTATTATTATTATTATTATTTTTAATAAATAATAAACACACAATGAACCAATTCTAATAGAATACAGAAATTAGAAACTATATACAAACTACTAAAACAGAGGTCAGAGAACCACTGGCAAACTCAGACCATAACATGGTCTCATTTGAAGTGTTTTTTAAATCCCCAAAAGTAAAGACTAAAGTTAAGGTTTACAATTTTAGAAAAGCAAACTATGAAGGCATGAAACAGAGACTAACAGAAGTAGATTGGAGTAAAATAGAGAAAACACCCACAGAAGAAGGATGGTTGTTCTTCAAAAATGTAGTACTAGAGGCGCAAAACAATTACATCCCTAAAGTAGACAAATCTAAATGTAAAACTAAATTGCCAAAATGGTTTAATAGATCACTTAAAAAAAATATTCAGCGAAAAAAGGCACTTTACAGAGCATTAAAAAAGGACCGAAAAGAAAGTACGCAGAAAGAGTACACGGAACTGCAAACGCAAGTCAAAAAGGAAGTTAGAAAGGCCAAGAGAGAAATAGAAATGAACATTGCTAAGGGAGCTAAAACCAATTCCAAAATGTTTTTCCAATATTACAACAGCAAGAGAACATTCAAAGAGGAGATTAAATGTTTAAGAGATACAAATGGCAAAATCGTAGAGGAAGAAAAAAAAATAGCAAATATGTTAAATGATTACTTTTCACAAGTTTTTACAAAGGAAGATACTGACAACATGCCCCACATGTCATCCAGTTCCTATCCAGTTTTAAATAACTTTAGCATAACTGAGGCAGAAGTGTTAAAGGGACTAGGAGCTCTTAAAATAAACAAATCCCCTGGGCCGGACGAGATCCTCCCAGTAGTACTCAAAGAAATGAAAGAAGTAATTTACAAACCGCTAACCAAGATCATGCAGCAGTCTCTTGACACAGGGGTGGTACCGACAGACTGGAAAATTGCAAACGTAATACCGATCCACAAAAAGGGAAACAAAACTGAACCAGGTAACTACAGACCAGTAAGCCTGACTTCTATTATATGCAAACTTATGGAAACTATAATAAGATCCAAAATGGAAAATTACCTATATGGTAACAGGGTACTGGGAGACAGTCAACATGGTTTTAGGAAAGGGAGATCGTGCCTAACTAACTTGCTTGATTTTTTTGAGGATGCAACATCGATAATGGATAATTGCAAAGCATATGACATGGTTTATTTAGATTTCCAGAAAGCTTTTGACAAAGTCCCGCATAAAAGATTAATTCTCAAACTGAACGCAGTTGGGATTCAAGGAAACACATGTACATGGATTAGGGAGTGGTTAACATGTAGAAAACAGAAAGTACTGATTAGAGGAAAAACCTCAGAATGGAGTGTGGTAACCAGCGGTGTACCACAGGGATCAGTATTAGGTCCTCTGCTATTCCTAATCTACATTAATGATTTAGATTCTGGTATAGTAAGCAAACTTGTTAAATTTGCAGACGACACAAAAGTAGGAGGAGTGGCAAACACTGTTGCAGCAGCAAAGGTCATTCAAAATGATCTAGACAAGATTCAGAACTGGGCAGACACATGGCAAATGACATTTAATAGAGAAAAGTGTAAGGTACTGCACGCAGGAAATAAAAATGTACATTATAAATATCATATGGGAGATATTGAAATTGGAGAAGGAATCTATGAAAAAGACCTAGGAGTTTTTGTTGACTCAGAAATGTCTTCATCTAGACAATGTGGGGAAGCTATAAAAAAGGCTAACAAGATGCTCGGATACATTGTGAAAAGTGTTGAATTTAAATCAAGGGAAGTAATGTTAAAACTGTACAATGCACTTGTAAGACCTCATCTTGAATATTGTGTGCAGTTCTGGTCACCTCGCTATAAAAAAGATATTGCTGCTCTAGAAAGAGTGCAAAGAAGAGCGACCAGAATTATTCCGGGCTTAAAAGGCATGTCATATGCAGACAGGCTAAAATAATTGAATCTGTTCAGTCTTGAACAAAGAAGACTACGTGGCGACCTAATTCAAGCATTCAAAATTCTAAAAGGTATTGACAGTGTCGACCCAAGGGACTTTTTCAGCCTGAAAAAAGAAACAAGGACCAGGGGTCACAAATGGAGTTTAGAAAAAGGGGCATTCAGAACAGAAAATAGGAGACACTTTTTTACACAGAGAATTGTGAGGGTCTGGAATCAACTCCCCAGTAATGTTGTTGAAGCTGACACCCTGGGATCCTTCAAGAAGCTGCTTGATGAGATTTTGGGATCAATAAGCTACTAACAACCAAACGAGCAAGATGGGCCGAATGGCCTCCTCTCGTTTGTAAACTTTCTTATGTTCTTATGTTCTTAAAAGAAAACGCAAACCCAGAAAGTGCCCTAGAAAGCAGCTATTCAGCACATACTCAGTAGCTGGGTGACGATCTTACCCTACTTCAGTTTCCTACCTTCGAAGTGTAGATCGGTGCAGATGGCATCAGTGTGGCACTGCCCGTTGTTCTGTGCACAGCGGTTGATGGGCAGCTCTTTCACTGCGCAGTCCTCCCCGTCCCCGATGTAGCCGCTCTTGCACTCACACACTCTCTTGTTCTGTTTCACAGACCACATCGGCACATTCAACATCAATCCCCTCCTTCTTTAAATTTATAATGAAGACACTGTTGCTTTTTCCTAATAATAATAACCCGCTGCAGTCTGCTTCAGCTTTCTTATATATCAGATGTGAACCAAACTGTGTGTTTACAGTGCTAGTTTATAATCCACCATGCTTTTCACTTTATTTTACTGCGCTATTTAACTGTAACATTAATTGAATTGTAGCTAACAAAATAGTTCCATAAATCTTTCATGTTTTCATCTTGTTATCAACTACATAGGACTCAAATATGCAATTCTGACAGGAACACTTTAAAGTGATTGTAAGCATCTGAACCCCCAGGATTATTTTTTTTTTAAATCTTTAAGCAGAAAAATTAGCTGTCCCAAATTGTAGCTGTTCTCTTTTTGCTGACAGCTCGATCACCTACCGGTCCTGTCATGGTACAGGTGGCGTGTTCATGGCACTCCCCGTTGTCAGTAACGCAGGGGTCGACAGCCACACAAGTATACCCATCACCGGAGTACCCCTTGGGACAGCTACAAGCCACAGTCACCCCCTTCTGGGTGCAGCGTGCCTCCTTGGCACACCCGCCGTTCTGCTGCTGGCACAGGTTCACAACTACAGGTAAAATAGGAACATTGCTCAGGACTCCCAGTAGGCTTTGATTGTTCACAGTTTAAAGGAGTACCAATCAAGCATTAATAAACACATCTTACCTCTCATTGGAAGGACAACTTTCTTGAAAATCACTTATGATTCTTCTGCTTTGTTTTTCTGAATTTCTTTTCACTGAAGTGAAGTCTGCTTAACCTGACACCACACTACATATCCACTGCCTGTGCAACAAGGTATTAGGGCCCCACATAAGGCCAACGTGCAGCACGTAAAGTGAAGCTCAGGTGAGGTGGGACCATAATATCAGTTGCACAGGAAATAAAACTATCACATGATCATAAAAAAAAAAAAAATGGACCAGAGTCAAAGTGAAAATAAGGTCTAGAAAATTAACTGTATATAAAAATAATGAGGAATTTGCTGTGGAGTTGCATGTTAACATGTTGTAAAATGAAATACCGGTACAGCTTACCAATGAACTACATAAAAACACTTTACTTAGCCCTGCAGCTCATCCCATTCAAGTCTCCACCTCAGTTGGACCCACCTGTGCACGTTCTTCCATCGCCCTCGTAGAACGGCTTGCACTCACACGTATTGTTCTCCTTGCAAACAGCAGAGGTGGAACAGGATGGGGAGCAAACTGGGGTCACAGCTGAGAAAGAGAGCCAGAGGTCTGTTTAGCATAAGCAATCATTTACTTGTTTGAATAAAGTGATACAGAAATCTAGAAATAAAACAGAAAATGAATAAAATATAAAGATTTATAGAAGGACTATCCTTAAGAAAAATAATAATAATTATTATTTTTATGTTAATTCTAAAGACACCTGCATGTGCAGTAGATTTTAAATCTGTTTTTCAGATGGATTATTCAGCAGGCATACAGTATTCTGAACTGCTCTTCACCTAGCTGGGTTTCACAGAGTCGTCCGGTCCATCCTTTCTCACAGAAACATGCCCCGGTTCCTTTGTCCCCTTCATCACACATTCCATGTTCTGTACAGTTACAGACTAGGAAAGAAACACAAATAATAATGTAATCTACAGGGTCAAGCAGCATCAGTCAAACTGTAAACCAATTCTGCGTTTACACACGACTGCACAATATCTTCAACAGTACTGTGCTGAGGATCATTTCCCATATGCATTTGCTGTATTGACAGTTAATTGTACTGTATACCCACTTTTTAATTTTATTTATTTATTTATTTATTTTTACTGTTTTCTAATTTCACACATTTTTGATGTGTGGCACAATAATTGCTGATAAAATATTACCTTGACAGTTTGGCCCATATCGCCCTGGCGTACAGAGTTCACAGGCCACGCCGTGGAAGCCAGAGTTGCAGGTGCATGCTCCTCTTCCTTCCTTCCCCTCATCACAACTCCCATGGCTGTTGCAGGGGGATTCAGGTCCCCCAGGGCAGGCTACTCAAGACAAAACCATATGACTTAATATCACAGAGACTCCTACAGGCACATTCTCTTTAAGGAAAAAAAAAAACTCTGGAAAATAATATTGGCACATATAGATATAGCAACTAAAATAATTATAATGTTGCTCAATGATGATATTAGGTTTGAATTATTTACATACTAGTATTTAAATACTTAATTCCAAGTTCATTAACTTCTTTCCTGTGGTTTAAAAAATGAAGTCAAACAGTAGGATCCTCCAACAGTAAAAAGATAAATTTGATGTCTTACTGTCTTCAGGACATCTTTCAGATAAGAGCCTTCCTTCAGGTAAGTGTAGCTCATGTTCTTTTGAAACCATATTCAAGCAAATTATATAAATAAAATCTATCACCTTGACAATCAACACCAAAGTAGCCAGGGCAGCATTTGGACCTCCAGATGACGACTGAGCACATCTGCCGGCATCCATCAAAACTCCTCTTGAAGAGTGGGGAGTAGACACAGTTCTTTGTTGTTTTCTGTACAGTGAAATGTTAACAGAAGTATACATATTATGATTATAAGTGTAATCGTATTTTTGCTCAGATCAAAAAACATCTGCTGTTACAGTAATAAAACAAAACAAATACATTATAAGAACCATCATCCATCAGTAAAATGTCTAAAGTTAGTGGAATGGCAAAACACAAAAAACACTGGAATAGGAGAATTCTTTCAATTTGTATTTTTTTCCCATACATGATAATCTGTTATTAAGAAACATAAAATAAAAGAATACATAAAAAAGGCTCTGGTAGCTTACCTGTGGTTTGCTCCCAGTGGGGCAAGGTGGCACTTTATAACACGGGCCACAATCCCCCTAGTATAGAAAATAATGTCATTACATTTACTACAACGGTCAGTGGTTTCCATTAACATTCATGAACTCAGTCGCGGATTTTGCAGCTCTATAGTCACTATGTATTTCACACCATGACGGTTATGTGTAGATAGTTTGACACACACAAGACATTTCTACCCATCTTATCTATAACATCCTGTGTTAAAAAGAAACATGGGTAATTAAGTCCACACAAATTAACAGGGCTCAATTCAAAATGAATTACTTCAGAACCCAGAGGAAGTGCGTAAAATATGCAGGTGTTATCCCTGTGGTATTCAATTGAAATTCATTATGAATTTGTGGCCATTATTTGAAAGTGTTACTGGAGAAAGTGTGCCCCTCATAAACTGATACCGATCTTATCTATAGCTCAGAGCACTGCCTAATTTGGATGCTTTATTACTCTTCACAACCCACACACTGCCATGTTTCTGAAAGGGAACACTGACCATTAGATCAACAGCATCTAAGATGTCACACCGGCCTCCGACACTAGGGGGTGTTAGCATGCAATCAATGCCATGAGCAATCCCACCACTGAACTCCAGCTGTCTCTGAACGATCCTACATTTCCTGTTGTTTAGGAAAAGTGCTCCCTATAAAAGAATAATAACATAAATTGTACTGGTAATAAAAATATGATTGCACAATGTTTTAAATGTATTCAGAGACAATTCAACATCATTAAAAAAAAAAACACTTAAATGATAAAATATTTTTTATGTAGTACTGATGGTTGAAAAAGGCTTATTTATTTTATTTTGTTTAGTCTACTGTAAAATATATTTAGTAAGGTATACATGAAAAATGGATTTTTGTCTCAATGGAAAAATGGATGTTTGTGTAATTGATAATATGTTTTTTTGCATCCCTCTACAGGTTCCGTTGGGTAATGACACTCATATTTTTCAATTTTTGTAAGGTTTATGAATTAAAGTAAACATGGAATTAACAGCTTTTTTACGGATGAGACCAGACCATATTTATATATAATATAATACATGACACTAGTATTAACAGAGATAGGCAATTGATCGGATTATCTGAACCCCTGGAGAGATAGCCTTGGGCGCTACACTGATGGTCCACGATGCCTATAGCTATTGGAGCTTCTCTATCTGTGTTGCCTCCATGCCCCGTATTTATACCAGAATGGGCTCAGGATATATGTGACTACAGTCTGTTTTTGTTATCTTACTAATTGTCAATAGAAATTAGCCATTCTGCTGTTACCTTATTCAAGTACAGTCAACCACTAACCACCCTCTTTTACAAGGTTATCGTTGTTAATTGTTTACCCTATTTCCTTTTCAATACATTTCTGCACATGCTTTTTCTTTCCAATCATTTTAAACCTGTTACCTTAGCAACTCTATTTAAGCCAAAGTCATCCCCAGCAAACTGGTTTAACATTCCCAACACATTTCCATTCTACATTGCGATAGTGAGTAAGTGAAATTAATACATCAGAATCTGTCATTTGGAACTTACAATATTGTCTTCATTTCCACAGTTAACACGTAGGTCTGATCCCTGAAGGGTCTTCAGTGCTTCTGAATTGGGAAGGTCTGAGGCTAAAATCTGTTTAAACAGAAAAGCAGAATGATCATAACACTGCTGCACTGCAAACAACAACAACTTGTATAATGAAATTTTGATTATTACAGTTGTTCCAGCTGTATTATAATAGAACATGTATTAAATTGTATTCAAATACATTGGTAGTTCTCACTATTTATTTCCAAATCTCCTAGAAAAAAATGAAAAAAAAGGTTAATAATATTTAGGTGTTAAAATTGTTTAAACAAAAAAAAAAGATTTCTGGATTCTGTTTGTAAACTTTAAGATATAAAGACCACCAGGTATTTGCTATGGGAGAGAACCTGCAGCAGAAGATGTAATGAGTTGGCATCTCAACCCATTGAAACGACTGCAGACGAATATTCAACTAAAGAGCAAGCTTTGTAGTCGAGAGGTAAGTACGTGTCTTTATGCTGATGTCAGTATTAACTCATCAGTCAGTAGGAGCAGGAGTAGATTCAATGCAAAGTGGAGGAGGAGGAAAACGAAAATGTCTACATTGACACATGAAACCAAATCTTGCATATATATTTTTCTGGACATCACCGTAGAAACAGACAGACAAACATACACGCATAGGCAGTATATATTAGTAATTAAATTAAAAAAAAAAAAAAAAAAACTATTTACATTGCCATCTCTGATAATGTGGTATTTAAGATATTCGATCAGTTTATTTAGGTTTTCTTTGCTGTAAAGGAAGTCTTTCTGATCCTTGGGCAGGGCCGCCATTGCTCTGTTTGTAGGCCAGAACAGGGTGACAGGCTGGTGGATGGGATTGTTTATAAGGCCCAGCATGTCAGTGTCCTGAAACAAGAGGACAAAAAACCATTAGGACCTTGCAGTTTACAACATGTCAGCTCAGAACCATGTTTAGACATAGACTTCAGACAAATCAATATTTCTTTAAAAACCCACTAAGAGGGAGGAAGATTAAGGTGTGACTGAAATTACAGCATTGGTCTAGATTAATCACTGATAACACTAATAAAATAAAGAAACACCTTTGTAATATTTTTTAGACCAAGATGAAATCTAATAATGTAACACACAGTATAGTGGGAGAGGGTCTTCAGAGACATTTAAAAACCCCCACTCCTAAACCCAAGATGTAGACTTAAAATTAAAGAAAATATCGAATTGGCAATACCTTTTTCTTTATAGTCCTCAAAACAATAATTAGAGCCCGTAAATTTAACTAAATTTCATAGACATCAGTTAGGATACTAACTTGGAGTAGTTTACTGAATGTAGAATATCCCTGACGCTCTGCCACTGTGGTCAGATTTTCCTGCGAAAAGATGGAAGTTAAAACAGATTAAAAACATTTGTACCAGTATTTTAAAATTGTAATTGCAGTGCTTTTACGGTGAACTTTTTGTCACTTAAAACAAAAATATATCAGTTTATTTGGCTTAATGTATAATAGTAATTACAACGTTATATTGAAATGCACAATAGATTTCAAATCTATGTACAAATATAATAAGAAACCTAATAGAGATAAACTGCAAAGACTGAGATGTAGCACACAAAACAGAAAAGCTACATATATAATGAATGTTATTTACTCATATAAAGTACTGTACAGCTGTGAACTAACAATTAAATGCATACCAATTTGGAACCAAAGATGCTTGTAGAAATGACTTGCAGGTTCTCTGGAACCAGCACTTTGTCTATTATATGGATTATACCGTTGGAGCTTAATATGTCGCTTGACAATATCTTGGCTTTATAGTTTAAAAATATGGAATCCTGCGAAGAGAAAAGAGCATTTATACATTCAGTAACTATAGGCATTGTGGATAGATGTACAGTACAATATAATATTCAGACCTTGAAATATTTCCCTTTGATCAGCGATTATAACTTAGATTTTAGACACAGCTGGAGCATGTACTATCCAATACTAAGTAAAGTACTGTATAGCACAGGAAAATTAAATTAATCAAATCTTTATAACATGGTTTGTATGTGCAATGTTAGATGTTTTGCTATGATTAAGGTCTATACATTTCATTTTCTGCATTCTGTACAGGTATTCATTTTTTAGACTGGGTTACCTGGGAGTAGGAGATGGTAATGAGTTCTCCCTGGAGGCTCGTGACATTCTTGGTTTTGTTCAGCTCACTGGGTTGCAACTGACTGCATGCCACCATATGATAGCGGAGAATCTGGGGCATCAAGCCTCTGGTACCCCATTGCTTTAGCTATTCGACAGAAAGAATAAGAAAAAAAGACAGTGAGCCCCAGAGACTGTAACCACTTACCTAAGGAGCCTTCTTTCATGTGAGTGTGGGTAGAGTCCAACCAGAGATGCTTTTAGTAGCAGTGCACTTGCACAAAAAAGACATAGGGGTATGAAATACATCAGCAATGACAAATGACAGGGTGTGCAGTAGTCCAGCAATACACCTCACCCTGTCATGTTTGTCTTATTGCTTGCAAATACTACTAACTTAGCCAGATTTTCATGTTAAGTTTCTCTCATGCAGATTAATTAAACACAGATTACATGGCAAACCTATGGAGCACTGGTTGACAAATCTGACATTCTCACTTTGTTCCCATAAACAGCCCTCATATTGCTGTTGTGACAAGTTGGCAGATGGTAGAATACTCACATTTGCTTCATTTTTGAAGGCATCTGAGCTGGGAACAAAGACAGTGAAGGGACCTTGGCCAGCAAGGTCTCTCACTGCATTGGCCTGAGATAGAGAAAATAATGTGCAAATTAAGTGAATGCAAAAAGACATATATATATATATATATATATATATATATATATATATATATATATATATATATATATATATATATATATATATAAAAAAAAACACACACACACACACACACATTTTTGTACAAAAGCGAAAAGCTTTAAAAAAAAACAAAAACAAAAAAACAAACAATACCAAATATTATCTATGCATTAAGGAAGTCATTGGAAGCATCATTGGAAGTAAAAATGAACTACCTGCAGTTGAAAAAAGTATTGAGAGGTGATGGGGTTCAATGAAAGCTCCTGTAAACAAAGATGTAACAATGACAAAAAATAAGTAGAATTCAGACATCATTTAAAAATAATATGCTTGTCAATTACCAATCAGAAAACAGCCATTGTACTGAGATTCATGGAAGTCATTTTCAGGTAGCTGATGTTTGATTCTGTATTACATTGGCTCAAGTACAATAGCTAGAGACATTTAAAGAGTGTAGCTAACAGGGTGATTTAATTGACCTGTTATGTGCTTTGTTTCTGTTTTTTAATATTAGGCTCAAATCTTTGTAAGCCATGCTTTCAGATTGTGTTGCACTCTCCGGGTCATTTCACCTGAAGGGTAAAATTGTCCCCACCCCTTCAATGACCTATCCTGTCATTAACCAATCAGCTTCCCCTAACATGCTTTTAGCCAGTAACATGACCTAGACCTGTATAGCTAATAGTACAAAACAGGTCTATTACACAACTTGGATGGAAGCTGTACCTTGTAGACTGTGCCTTTACATTTGAGTCCATCACCAATGTATTCGGACTTGCAGGTGCAGTTTCTTTCAGCTGGGCCGGTATGGTTACAGATGGCAAACTCACTACAGCCTCCATTTTTCTATAAAGTAAGTCAGAAAATGAGAAGCGGATGATAAATAGTTCCATTTTTAAGTTACTATAACCCTACTAGAAGGATACTACATATTGGAAGAGCGTAAATAAAAACTTACCTTAAAGCAAGGATTGATGGATTTACACACTTTCCCATCGTCAGAATAACCACTGATGCAATTGCAGGCTGACTGCAAAGAACACATTGGGGACAATTAGACTTTAGAATAGGCAGCTTTTTAAAATCCCCTATAAAAGTTTACCATAGTAAAAGCATAGCAGTCTAATAAATCATAGTGAAGACATTGTAAAACATAGGTAAGCATTGTAAAGATTAATGAGGTATGGTAAAGCATATGAACAAACATGTCAAACACAGGAAAACCACAGTAAAACTGCAAAAATACTGTGGTAAACTTTAATAGGGGATGGGAAAGCAGAATGACTGAATTATAATAAGAGGGTCACAGTAGTTGCCTCAATGGAGAACCATGTTTCTATGTAAAACATGATGCTGTGATTGAAAATGATAATTGCCATTGCAATTGATGAGCATGTTGGATTCAGAAGCAGACACTGCTGTGTAAAAGGATTCCAGTTTCTTTGACCATCCTGACTGTGAAGATGTAGAGTTTAAACAGTTTGCACTAACCTGATTGGGTCCAGTGTGGGTGCACTCAGCATTCAAATGGCACCCTCCGTTGTTAACCAAACAAGGGTTGATTTCTTTAAGAAATAAAAATAAATAAATAATCTCTGATTTATATATAAACATTTGGGATGACAAATGTATCCAAATGTCAATAAGGGCTGATTGAAATTTGATCAGGATTTATATGAGAAATTAGTACTGCTATTAACTGTGGCTACACTTAAATTGGTCAAGAATGTTCAAGTGTGGCTCCCTGCTGAAAGACTGTTTTCTTTACAGTACATGGGTAATGGCTATTTTGTATGACAATTCAAATAAACTAAACTCCTGTTGTATCACTGTTTTGACGTTAACAAAAAGCTGTTTAGTGTACTGTGGTACAACTTTTTGATGCCGACATTTGTGCCAACATGTCTGCAGCAGTTTTTTCTAAAATGAGCTCCGGCTGACAAAGGTTCATCTGAGAGCAAGAAAACAAGAAGCACTTACAAAAAATACAACCGGTTTGAAATCATCAGCAGAGGCAGATGAGCAGACTGGGTCACATTCCACTAAAGAAGCTTGACTTGATTTAGTCAATTATATATGAATAAGGATTAAGGAAGACTGACAATATAGTCAATGTACTGTATAAGTTCTGAGGTATATAATGGACTGTACTGCATTGCATTGCACAACATACCTACCAAGACAAACAACTCCATCACCAGTGTACCCTGCATTGCAGATACACACTCGTTTCCCTGGGGTAGTTCTCTTACAGAGTGCTTTAGGTGAACAACCTCCATTACTGCTTTTACAAGTATCCAAAGCTGCAAGAAGGAAAAGACATTGTAGTATAATAAACCCTGTTATATAATGCTACCTCTATTGTATATTACTGTTCCCCCTTTAAGTTCCTAGTGACCCCAACGGTTTGGTTGGCCACATGTCAGGAGAGTAGACCCGATCCTGAACATGTTAGAATGTTTTGTATCTTTGAGTTTTGCGAAGACACTGTTTAATTAAAAAATGCATTGGTTGTTTATTGAGCTAGCGGGACAAGTAAATGTTTACACCAGAAGACCCTTACAGGCACAGCATTTCCTCTTCAAATCTTATCTTTGCAATGTATCCAGATTGTGGAACACAATTAAAACGCTAAACAATAAACAGGCTCCCTGTTGTAATCCCTTCCATTTTACTTTTTTTTTTTAATACAGTAGTTTAACCTTGAGTCTGTAAATAGGATACTGAAAATCAACAGGTACTTGCCTGCACAGGATGTGCCGTTCCCTTTGAATCCAGCAACACACTTACAATAAGAAGTACCATCAGAATTGATGAGGCAGCTGTGTCGAAAGATGTGACAATGTTTAGGAATGACTTACCATTAGAATTCGGTTTCAGGTAAACTTAGGTAGATATCCCTGTAAGTTATCCTGTTAATTACAGGCTTCCTTTCAGTGCTTAATTCCAGACATTTTAAGTCCCCTACAATATCTACATTGATTAATGAAACCCCCTATACACTCCACATTGCTACCTAAACTGACCAGTCTCACCACTACACTATTCTACCCAATACGAGCAGTTAAGCACTCCAATTGATGATTTACTTAAACCCTATATATACTATAAACTTAGCAAATTTCCTCCCCCACCCCACAGTACCATTTTGAACAGGAGGTGTACTGCTTTCAGTTACCCAATAACAACAGTATTTTTTAAAAAATAAAATAGTGTGAACATACTTAGCACTTGTGTGGCAGGTGTTGTTGCATGTATCTTGAGTAATTTCTGAAAAAAAAAAAAAAAAATCTTAGAATGCTTAGACCTGGAGTGAAAATAATATATCATGTAGTTTGAGTGTCAGCAGAGCCAATATAACAATAAGAATGCATTATGTATTGGCAGCCAGGGACTGATTCTTACTGCTGTCACAGGTAACGCCTCTCCACCCCACATCACATTCACAAGTACCATCCCCACTGGGCCCTTCACTGCAAATCCCATGAACGCAGGCGCATTCTAGAAAGGATATATAGAAAACACAAAGAGGAATGCATCAACTTTAGTGTGAATAGCTAAACCTGCTATGGCTTTCAAAACAGAACTCTGTGGATACACAAATGTTACTGGAATCTCAAGAAGCAATACTTCTAGTCATAGTTTGTAATAAAGACAGTTTTTGGCGGTGAGTATAGGCGCAGTGGAAATAATTGTAGATGCGAAATTCTAATTGCAATGGTCCAGGCAATTATTTCCCTCAACACACACAAACAATGATCCGCAATTATGATAATGAAAGTCTCAAACAGAGAGCAGTAGTCGCTGTATGACATTTGTGGGGAATGAAAATACAAACCAAAAAAATGTCTGAGGAAGGGCAGCAAAGTCCTCTTGACGCACGGAAAAGAAAAGAAAAGTTTCCTGAGAAGGAGCCGAGAGCCCTTACGGCTGAGATCAGCAATTGCCTAAGTGCAAGGCAAAATCCTTACATCACATTATAATGTTTGTGCCTGCTTAGTATCCAGATCCCGCACAATTCCATGTTCTTTTCTTCATTTGAATGCATTTCAATATAATTTTAATGGATTAACGATGGCAAAGTGCAAATCTGATAGCGGGTGCAGAACGCGAGGGGAACACCATTCTTTATATACACCACTTTTTTAGCGGCCACTAAAATCAGACTTTACTGCTATACACGTTTTACGGATCACTTTGCCTGTATCCTTACATCACTCCCTTTATGCACTGCATTTATTGTGATTATGAAGAAAAAACGACTACCTCTCAAATAAAATAAATATCCAACACTGGCATTGTGACCCTTTGTTCACTGTTCTATGACATTCAAGGCTATATTTATCCCTAGTAACAAATACAAAATAATCATATAAAGTATCTTCATAATGCAACACATATTGCACATTAAGTTGAAAGAACATGAAACAGAGTCACTAAGTGGTCAGACTAACACACATTTTCACACAGCAATACTAACACATGTTGGCCAGACAGGAGATGATTTTACTATCACCCATCTTTTACATGACCCTGTGTGTACAATGAAAAAGGCCGTACCTTGGTCACAGCTGGGTCCGTATTTCCCTGTTTCGCAGTTTTCACAGGCTGTCCCTGTAAAGCCCTGTTTACAATTGCACACCCCAGTTCCATTAACCCCATCGTGGCAGACGCCATTTCCAAAGCAGGGCCTGCCTGCTACCCCTGGGCACGACTCACACTGCGCCCCAAAGAAACCAGTACAGCAGTCTCTCTTCTGAAAAACAAACATGGGAATCCTGTTTCAAACCATTACAGTCCACGTCTCAGGTTTCAATATGGATAACATACCTTTCTCATTGGAATTTATGTTAAATCACTCATTCATTGTATATGTTGTATAGCTCATGCTTTTTGTCATAAAGTACACAGAAACGTTCAATATATTTTCTTATTGTTTCCAGTTCTTAATGATTGGAAATGTAAATTGCTTCCAGGATTTCTATGCTATTTACCTTCTGAAGCTCAGTAGGTAGTAGTGATTGGTAAGTGGATAGCAGCAAATAGTGTATAAAAATTGGTAAAACTAATGAATGACATTGTGGTGTAGAGAATAATATAATGGTCACTTACAATTATAGTGTTCACACACAGAGGTCTGCAGCCAAAGTACATGAACCTTTTTCCCAGGATGTAGCGAATGTTGATACAGTTGGTGGTCTTTCCAGCCTATTGAGAAAAACAAAAAAAAATTAAATGGTATGAAATGGCAAAAATTTAATGGTATTAAATGGTCAGTGTCTGACAACAGGGAGTAAGTTGCACAACACAACAGCATTTTAACATCACTTACCACAGCTTCTGTCCCTACGGGGCAATCTGCCTTTAAATGGCAGGCTGCACACTTCCCCTTTAAGAAAAAGAGAAAGAAAGTCTGTACATTATCTTTTACTATGATAATCAGTCCCACCATGTTGTTGATTTCATTGTCTAATGGACTCAAAAAGATATGCATTATATACTTTACAGATATCCACCTTGCTCGGGCTTGCTCAGAGAAGTAAGCTTGTGACTTTATTAAACTTGCCAAATATCAATGAGCGCCTAAGAGGATGAAAACAAATATAAAGCATTACTTTCAGAGACCTTACATTACTGAATTTTGCAGGTGTGTGGCAGGGCGAAAGCACTAAATGGAAAGAATGTGTGGGTGTTGGGACTATAGGGTTATGCCATAAAACATGTGAGAATGTGGCTGGAACCTTAATTGAATGATTAATTAGGCTCCAGTCACGTGGTGTTTAAGGTGCAGAGAATCCTGTGGGGAGTTTGGGCAGCTCAACGAAGAGTGTCACTACGAAGACCCCTGCTTCAAGGTTGGTGCCTTGCCTATGGAGAGCGCGGGCACTATATGTTGTGCTGCCCCCTTCAGGGATGGAGCCGTTTCTGTCTCCAGCGCCTAAAAGGGAGGAGCCATTGCCATCTCCAGTGCCTCAAGGGGAGGAACTGTTTCTGTCTCCAGTGCTGAAAGGGGAGGAGCCATTGCTGTCTCCAGTGCCTAAAGGGGAGGAACTGTTTCTGTCTCCAGTGCTGAAAGGGGAGGAGCCGTTTCTGTCTCCAGAGCCTAAAAGGGAGGAGCCGTTGCCGTCTCCAGTGCCTAAAGGGGAGGAACTGTTTCTGTCTCCAGTGCTGAAAGGGGAGGAGCCGTTGCTGTCTCCAGTGCCGAAAGGGGAGGAGCTGTTGCCATTGCCGTCTCCAGCTGCACGTCCGGAGGGTCGAGAGCCTGCATGTCCGGAGTGCTCATCCTGCGACCTGCGCTGCCTCAGCTGGAGTACCTGGTCTTGAAACCTGTGCTGTCGCTACCGGAGAGCCCCTCACTGTGGCCTGCGCTGCCGCTGAGGGTGTGCCCCCTGCCGTGGCTCGCGCTGCAGCTACCAGAGTACCCTGCACCGTGCGCACCTCAAGAGTGCCCAGCACTACCACCCCTGCAAGAGTTCCCTGCGCCACTCCCAGCTTCACCACTGCTGGAGGGCCCAGCGCAGCTGCCACCGCCGGAAGGGCCCAGCACTGCTGCCAGTATTGGGGCCACCCTCTGTAGAGGAGCCCCGGAAGGGGAGACTTAGGGGATTGGAAAGGGGGTTAAACGGGCATCCCCTCAACGACGTTTAGTGGTCACCAAGGGGGTTAAATGGGCACCCCCTCACAAAAGCCCAAGGTAACCACAGGAGTTAAATTGGCACCCCCTTACAAAAGCGCAAGGGTAACCATGGGGGTTAAATGGTCACCCCCTTATATACTGTATTGTGGAGAACATGGTCAGTGAAGGCGAATGCCCAGCCTGAGAGCCGAATTGTTTTATTTAACCTTTTATTCTGGCCCTTGCGTCTGCTACTGTTTGTGTGTTTTTGTTTGTGACCCAGCGCTTTAAACTGCAGCTTTCTGTTCTCCAAGTCTCATTTGTGACGCTATAATGTACAAGGTGTTTTTCACTTTTTAGTAACTCTTTGGTGAGATTTAGGGAAGTAAACTTCGAAAAAAACTGGCTTCAGGGTACTTGTGTTACATTAGGACCCTCAGCTATATGCTTATACCAGAATATGAATCCAGAAAGATGCTGAGTGGTACCTGCGTGTTGGCGGAGGTTTTCTGGTCACACCTGTTTCGCTGGACCTGCAACACTTTCCCCAGCCCGTGGATCACTCCCCTGTTGGTCTCAACATCTGTGTAGTTCACCTGAGCATCATTTACAAAAAGCTGTGGGGAATGGGGCAGGAAAAAAATATGTCATTAAAACAAATCACATATCACAAATATCAATGGGGAGAACAGGCTTAGACCTGGGAAAAGGTCATTTGATATTTGTTTTGGTGACCAGTAAATGGTTTAGCTGTTCATTATTAATAGTTAGAAGTGATAGCTAGCAGTTTAGTGAGCACTCCTTGGAGGACTTAGGATTTTGTTTTGTTGTTTTTGTTTTGTAAATGAAAATAAATAAATATACAGGCACTGTATATTTTACACTCCATCTGTGTTTGCAAGTATTTTTTACACTTAAAGACAGTGAAAAAGATCCCTGACGTGTGGCAAAGCAAGCCCCACTTTGGAACGTATGGTAGACAATGCTGGCATTTAACTTTTAGTTTTCTGTGTGTAAAAAAAAAAAAAAATGAAAGAAATGTTAAGGGCCTTGATACAGGCCACTGCTGCCCAGCAAGAGGCTAACTGCCGACCAGGACAGGCCAACCGCTGACGGGAGTTGCTGCTTCCACAATCACAACAGAACCTGAAGGAGAAGTCCCGTGTCTCTGGAACCCGAGAGAGAAGCACCGCTGTCTCCAGAACCTGTGGAAGAAGTGTCACCGTCTCTAGAACCTGAAAAAAGGAGCCACCGGCTACAGAGAAGAGGGAGGAAGTGAAGAGACCACCATCAACCACCCGACCACCACCCCTGCGCACCAATCGGCGCTGGTAGGTCAGGTCCCTTGCCCCGTGCTCCTGTATACGCTGCCAGTGTCTGGATCCTGTGTCGCTGGGCCTAGTTCCTCAGTCATTTCACTCTCCCTGATGCCCCAGCTGCACTGTCGCCAGACATCACTTGTGTTCCCCCTGCCTCCTACTTTGTTCACCCTGGTGGATCAGACATCACTGCACCAGCTCCAGGGCTCTCCTCTCAGCCTGTTGCACCCGCTCACTCACCAGCTCCAGTCGACCCTGCAACCCTGTTTGGGTCCAATGTCGCCTGTTCTTGGTCCTCGGTCCCTTCCAGGCAGGTGTACAAAAGCTGATCTAATGTTTGGAGTTCTGTGGGAAGTTTGTGGGAAGCTTGTGGGAAGCCTGTGGGAAGTGGCCTAGATCTGGGAAAAGCTCACAAAATTCTAAATCAAAAGTATTCATACCCTGTCAAGGAAAATTAAATTAATCGCTATTTGAGGCAACTTTAGCATCAATAACCTTTTGTAAAAGATTAGGATATTTGTCAATGAGCTTTTTGTCATGATTCTTTAGTGAGTTTTGACCATTCTTCAAAGCAAAATTGTTCCAGTTCATTCAAATTTCGAGGACTTCTCTTGTGCACAGCCTTCTTCAACTCATACCAAAGATTCTCAATTGGATTTAGATCGGCACTTTGACTAGGCCATTCATTCTATTCCTCTTTAACCATTCTGAATTTGATTTTGATGTGTGCTTTGGATTGTTGTTGTGTTGGAAGGTCGAGCTGCACTTTAAACCAAGTTTTGTAGTGGAGGGTTTCAGATGATTGGCCAATATCTTTTGGTATGCTATGGAATCCATTTTACCATGTATTGGGATTAAATCTCTTGTGCCATTGGAGGAAAAACAGCCCCAAAGAAGGATATTACCACCTCCATGGCTGTCAGTAAATATGGTGTTCTTTTATTTGTATGCCTCACCAAACCTTCTCCAAATGTAACAACTGTCAGCTTGACCAAATAGCTCAATTTTTGTTTCATCACTCCACAAAACCTTTGACCAGCGCTCATATCCATCATTCAAATGCTGTTTTGCAAGCTTTAAGCGATTGTCCTTGTTACGTTTTCCTAAGAGTGTCTTTTTCCTTGGCTTGTGACCATTGAGACCTTCACCATATAATACTCGACCTATGGTTAAAATGGAAACCTGACTTATTGGTAATGACAGCAATCATCTTATGCCTAACCCTTTTATACTGTTCACCTACAATTTTCTAGACATTTCTAGAATTAGGTTCTGCATTATCATACTGATGTTTCTAACACCTTGTAGACAATACTATCATAGCATCAAAGGGTATGAATTACCAGTTTTGGAGTTTTGCAAAAAAATTGCTGAAATACATAATTGTAGAAATATATTTCTTGTAACTTTTTCCTCATCCACAAAAGCAAAACCTTTAATACAAAAGATTTTTCCTAAAATTCTTTGTCTCTTTTTACTACCCAGGTATCGATTAATTAATTTGAGAATTTAAAGAAAATGTCGAAAATATGACAATACAGTTGTAAGCGCATGCCTCTGGCCGGTGTAATAAAGACAATGTTAAAACAGGCTTTGCATTAAGACGTTTCTTAACTGAGAGGATATCAATGTTTTGCAGAAAACAGCAACATGCAGCGAGCAGCACAGAAACTAAATCGGAAAGAAAACAACATCCTGTTGGTTTATGTCAGCGATAACTCTCTGATCCATTAATAATAACCATGTGGCTTCCAATACGGAATGCTTATTTACATTATAGTTTCTTACCAAAAAGATAAAATAAAGTTGCCTTTATTTAAAAATAAATAAACAAATAAAATAAAAATATATAATGTGGAGCATATTAAGTAAGTGTGCTTCTTCCTTTGAATGAAATATTTCCTTGGCAGAGTTTGCAAATTCCATTTTCTCCTGCTTGGTAAAGAAATTCCACACAATGCTTTGCTTGGATGCCTTTGTTATGTATTCACAGACAGAATTTAGCGATCAGGAACAGCACTTTATTGTTACAACCAAACAGAAGCACATGTCCCACTAACACTTTTGCAGCTGCTGTCAAAACCCAGCTGGCTCAATTTACAGTAACCATTGGAACAGTCCATAATGTAATAAAGGTGCTGTAATCCTGCATTAGTTTTAAAACTGAGCATAACAGCCATGTTAATAACAACAGCGGAATATGGACAATATACAGTATGTCGCAAAGAATCCTGCAATATGACACGCATTTAACATTAATAACTGTATTTGGTGACCAATAAAAAAGATACTCGTACCCGGGTATCTGGGTATTTTTCACGGCGGGTACCTGGTTCCAGATTTTCTACCCATGCCAACCTCTAATATATATATTTACAACATTATGAATTAGAACAATTGTTCACTAACTTACCTGATTCTCTCGGAGAAAGAAACCTAGTTGATAGGAAAATCCTAACATTGTCTCTTTATGGATTCCATTCTGCAAGTCCTGCTTCTTTAACTTCTCAGAGAGCACAATATGGTACCTAATATTGTTTTCATCCTGGAGAGAAAAGGCAACCCTGTGTAAATCTGCATTCCATTCAATAAGCACAATTTTAATTTTTGACCTCCAGTTAGATTTAACTCAAAAAAGGCCTCTAAAGGTATATGAAATCTAGCCACCCTTTCCCACAAATGTATTAATTACGACTTGTGTTGGGCTTTTACAAAGTAAAGATAAAATTTAATGGATTACTATAAAAGTGAATGAAAGGACAGTCAATGTCGCATGCCCCTGCATGCAGTATAATTCTATCAGTTATGCTCAGCAATACATACCAGGGTGGTGGATCCATTCTCCTTGAGAAAAGATTCAATGACGTTGTTACTTGGGACAAACATAGTGTAGGCTGAAGATCCTTCTATTTCTTTTGCCAGACTGTATTGCTGCAATAAAAGAATGTGAGCCTGGTTATACTGTGCATACAAGGCCAGAGTGTGTTACTGCACAAGCTTTTCATGTCAGATTTAAATTGCGGTTTCAGCTTTGCCCTTGGTGTACAATAGTGGACATCACAAACCCTCACTGAATTCACGTAACTGGCAGAGAGGTCAAGAATCGTACTGTTATAGAGACTGAACTTGTTGACCGCAGAAGAGGAGTAAACATTGCCATGGCTTATGCTATCCTTGTTCTGTGGATTAACAGCACTGGTGCCACTGTACCACTCTCTCCAATGCTGCCAATCCAGTACCTTTCATGTGCACCAATATACCTTAGAATAAAAAGTAAATCAAGAAGCAAATAGTGAGTCTTATAAAGAGAAATAATTGACTTTGTAAAACCATCCATGCAAACAGTGCACTGAACTCACTATGATATAGCCTCTGAAAATGGAGCACTCTGGCATCTGTTCTAGCCGTGTCAGTAAATCAGGTAAAGCTTCACTCTGTCCTCTATCTGGGGTCAACACCTAAAATAAGAGCATTAAAAAGGAAGGGAAAAAAAAATTAAATAAATGACGATGTTCACACAAACGTCTCACAGGGAGGGGCTACCTCTGCATTAGTGATATAAAAGAACTACATTTACAGTTCATATTAGTGCACTGAAGACGGCACCAGCACAAAATGTTTTCCACTTGACTTATATTCCTTTCACACAGATAAGTTAGGACAGCTAAGAACTGACACTGATGCAGCATTTTGGTCTGTGTGAATTGCCGATACCGTCACAGAGCCATCAATTTTTAAACCGTCTCTGAACCATCTTAACTCCTGTGTGAAAGGCTATGCCAGCACTGAAGTGCCAGTGGGCGTGGATTGAAAGTGAACATCCCTTGTGACTGCATGTATACCGGATGTGTTAGGTATTTTTGGGTCATTTTTTTCAAATACAATAGCTGATCAAGAACGAGGTAGTAATTGGAGTCTGCAGTAAGTTAAGGAATTGTTCATTTCTGGGCTGATGAGGAGGTGAATTCACAAACAGAAGGGACGGTGCGTGAGGGTGGAATTTATGGGCAAATCACCATTGCCATTAAAACGATCTGTTGACTGACAGGTTTGAAATTTGTACTCACATGATCCCTTTGGCTGTGTGAAAGGGTTATGACAGTATTATGCCGGCATAGATTGTGTGAATGGATATTTAAAAAAAAATAAAAATAATGTCTCTGAGATAGCTCAGTCGTGGCATTTGTGTGTGAAAGTGGCTTAATTATTGTTTTACCTTAAAATACTTTAAATGACTTAGATCTAAACAAGAAAGGTGTTCCTTACCTTATCGATAATGTGGATCACACCATTGGTTGCTGCAATATTAGAAGCAATTATAGCAGCATCTTCAATTACAGTACTCTGTTGAAAAAAATGGAACAGTGTTAAAATAGTCTAAAAAAAAGTTTAAAAAATGTGTGGGTTAACAATATCATTTTTATTGTCAAAGGTTTCCAAGCTTGGGTGAATAAATGTAATAATGTTACTTGTTTGTTCATCTCATATATATATATATATATATATATATATATATATATATATATATATATATATATATATATATATATATATATATGTGTGTGTGTGTGTGTGTGTGTGTGTGTGTGTGTGTGTGTGTGTGTGTGTGTGTATAAAATAAACTTTAACTTGTTTAACTTGTTCATTTATATCTTTAAAGAGCCAAAATATTTTTCATTCAATAGTAATATGGCTGTTCTTAAAATTAACAATCTTTATTTGTCAATTAATCATCAGCCGTGTTAAGCTCAGCCACCGTTTAGATCATTAAAATTGCCCTGATACGTCTATTCAGCCATGTTTTTGTACATGTGAAATGTTCTGTACAGATCTGTTCAGGTATTATACAATACACTGCAATCACACTGTCTCAAAGGACTCGCCTCATTTCTCTTTGAGACATGTAGAGAGTTCCTATGCAGTGAAGTGAGCAGCACTGAGGATGAAGTCAGGTTTTGTAGATCCCCCAGTTTGTAAATACCCAGCACCATGTGATACCTAGGAGAAGAGCACATTCAAATACATTTATACAACATGAAAAATTACCTATAAACACAGTCTTACAATGAATATAGTATCACTTACTTGATTAAACTAGGCAGGTTTCCCTTTGAGGTCCAAAAGTCTTTGTCTTCCTTGTTCATTTTCTCAATGGCACTCTCAGAGGGCACAAAGACTGTCCAGTTTGTATCCTTTGAGAGTATCTCATAGATCTCGGCAGCCTACGTAATGAGAAAACAAAGAGATTATTCAAAAGGTCCTTTATAAATGTTTACCAGCTTTATCATTCTTTTACCAGGCAATTTTCGATTAAAACTTTACCATGCCTACAGTATCTGTGCTTTACCATGCTATCTGTCCTATGCCAAGCTATGATCTTTCTAATACACTCTGCTGTGCTTTTAACCTTGATAAAATTTATTAGAATGTTGTGCCAAGGTGGGTCACTTGTCCAAAACAAAACAACAAAACAAGTAGCTAAGGTAGATAGGGATTACAGTACTTACATTGACCCACTTGTTAAACTCAACCGCATCAGGTATAGCAGACAGCTCCTGTAGGAAATATAAATATTTCAATAAATGGATGTTTAAGTTTTAGATACATTCTCTATTATTTACACCTAGACAGTGCATCTAAATCTAGCTTGAATCACATTTGCCAGGTACTGTATTTCTATCAATATGAGCACCTCAAGTGTGCTGTTAGCAGCATTATTGATTATGTCTAATATGCATTAGACAAAAGCTATAGAGTAGGCATATTGTAGAGTAGCTATAAAGTTTTTTTTTTTTTTTAAACACCTTTACAAAGTGAGATCTCTGAGTTCAGTATAAGTCCCCCCCACCCCACCCCCACCCCACCCACACACACACACACACACACACACACACACACACACACACACACACAATGTACATTATGATGTAGTAACAAAAGTAATCTTTAAGGAAGACTAAGGGCCTGCTAATTTAGATGTTACAATTTGGTACTTACTGTGGCCACATTTCCGTAGCAAATCTTCCCATCTCCAACAAAGCCCTCCTGGCAGACACAGTTCCAGGTTCCAGGTGACAGATATTTACAGGTTGCCTGGTAAAATAATACAGCCAACTATTGTTCACATATCAAAATTGTGTCAAAAATCTAACTGAAAGACAAGGTTGCAATTCAAATTCAGCTGTTCATGTTTTACACTTGAAGTGAACAAGCTGTACCTTTGTTGGGTACCGTAATGTTTTAATATTGTGGTGAACCGCGGTTCCCTCAGACAGGGTCTTCTCACAGGTGGTGGGATGGAAACCTGGGAAATCCCGCACTAAAGCACAGCGCCGAAACCGCTGTACAAAAGAGCCGGCTCGCTTGCACATTGGTATTGGTGCTATGCTTCAGTGCGAGAGGTCCTGGGTTTGTGTCCCACCTCTGCCTGTGAGAAAACCCTGCCTGAAGGAACCACAAGGTTCACCACAATATTTCAAACTGTTTTATCGCAGAAACATAGATATATAGTAATACTGAGAGTCATTTTGGATATATAAAATATGAGACCAATAAAAAAACTAACTATATCAGCCAATGAATAAGGTACAGCAAGGGAGGGTATGTTGTTGTTAAGTCGCAGAATGTTTATTCAGTATTATGCATGAATAGTGCAGCAGTAAGCTGTATTTATATATCCATTTTTGCACATGAATTGTGGCGTATGAAGTGGTGTGTTAAGACAGTAACGTACTTTGTAAAGAAAACAGTACTGGCACTGCATATCAGCTACGCCATTTCAATATTGTGGCACACTATAGTATGTTTCATATACAGTATGTCTGAGCAAATACAGTACATATAACTTTAGGACACGAGAACAACACTGGCCATAACCTCTGAAGAAAATTAATGTTTTACTAGCTGATTAAATAGTGATGCAACAGAGGAAAACATTTGCATTAGAAAACTGAAGTGGAGTGCAGAAGCTGAAATAACACTAAAACTTAAAGGAAACTCACCATGTAATGGCATCCCCCATTTTCTTCAACACATGGATTTACTGGTTCACATTCTATCCCATTTCCACGGTAACCAGTCTTACACTCACAGTCACTCTGTTGATTAAAATAATAATAATAATAATATAATAATAATAATAATAATAATAATAATAATAATAGTTTTACTTTATAAAACATTCTTAGCTGTTGCATATCTAAAATCCTTCTGCAAAAAGATACCTTGTTAAAAACACCCTTTTTTATATTCTGTACCAGACATTAAATGTTGGGAGACAGGTAAAATAGCAAAAGTAGGGTGATATTCTTGCTCCATTACCTGTCCAGGTCCAATATAAATACAGTTGCTGTTCTCATGGCAGCCGCCCCTGTCTGGCTCCATGCAGTTATTGATCTCCTGACACTCATCTCCGTCAGCCCTCCACCCCACCAAGCACTGGCAGATGTGGGTCCCGGGACCGGTTTTAATGCACTTCGCCTAAAAACATTCAGCAGGAGGGTTAGGAAACAACACATGATGGTTTTTAAAATTCCAGTAGCTACTTATGCATCCCTACTGACCAGTATGCATAATAAACCAAACACATGCATCCAGTGAAAAAAACAAACTGTACTTTATATTTTAATGATATACTACAGAATACATACACTGACACTGCAGCCCCCTCGTTCAGGGTTGGAGCAGGGATCTATCTCTTCACAGGTCATTCCATCTCCCTGATAGCCTTGTTTACAGACACAGCTGTGAATAAATTAGTGAGCAGTTACTCTGCAGTGCTAGAGTAAAGTACATACAATTGTAATTCTTTAAACTGGAGTTGCCATGCCTAAAAAATAGCATCATTTTTTTTTTCTTCTGAAAAGATAAACAGCTGTTAATGTTACTAAACTAGAAATTAACTTAAGGAAACATAGGAGACACTCGATTAAGTTCTAAGCTGTTTATTTCAGGTTTAATAATAACTTAGTGGGTGTTCTTTCTATTGAGAAAAAAATGGTGCTGTTGACTACTATAAATGGCTTTGTGAATTTCCAACAAAGTCAAAGGCAATGAGGAAATTGTAGACATACAAGATAAGATGTTAGAGACAGGGTATCAACAGGCAATTTCTAAAACTTGACTAGAACTTGGATCTTAAGGCACAAATTCAACCTACAAAGCAAACAGAAACTCCCTGAAGCTAGAATCATGTACTAAATAATGAAGCTCCATCAAGTTGGCATCATGTACAGTGGCTCTCAAAAGTATTCACTCCCCTTGGACCTTTCCACATTTTATTGTGTTACAACATGGAATCAAAATGGATTTCATTAGGAGTTTTTGCCACTGATCAACACAAAAACAGTCCATAATGTCAAAGTGAAAAATAAAATCTACAAATTGTTCTAAATTAATTACAAATATAAAACAGAAAATAATTGATTGCATAAGTATTCACCCCCTTTGCTATGACACACCTAAATAAGCTCTGGTGCAACCAATTGTCTTTAGAAGTCACATAAATTCATTGACTGGAGTCCACCTGTGTGCAAATAAGGTGTTTCACATGATTCTAGGGTAAATACACCTGTCTCTGGGAGGTCCCACAGTTGGTTAGTACATTTCCTAACAAAAACTACAACATGAAGACGAAGGAACATTCAAAGCAAATCAGGAATAAGGTTTTTCAAAAGCACCAATCAGGAGTAAGGTATAAGAAAATTTCCAAGGCATTGAATATCCCCTGGAGCACAGTAAAGTCCATTATTAAGAAAGGGAGAGAATATGGCACAACTGTGAATCTGTCTAGAACAGGCCGTCCTCAAAAACTGAGTATCTGGGCGAGAAGGGCACTAGTCAGGGAGGCCACCAAGAGGCCTATGGCAACTCTAAAGGAGTTACAGTCTTCCACGGCTGAGCTGGGAGACACTGTGCATATGGCAACAATAGCCCGGGTCCTTCACAAAACTGGCCTTTATGGGAGAGTGGCAAAAAGAAAGCCATTGTTGAAAAAAACTTGCATCAAATCTTGGCTAGAGTTTGCCAGAATGTGGGAGAATCTTAGACCAAGTGGAAGAAGATTATATGGTCTGATGAGACCAAAATAGAGCTTTTTGGCCTCAACACTAAGCGTTGTTTGGCGCAAGCCTAACACCGCACATCATCCTGAGAACATGTGAAGCACGGTGGTGGCAGCATCATGCTATGGGGATGCTTCTCTGCGTCAGGGCCTGGAAAGCTTGTGAAGACAGAGGGCAAAATGGATGCAGCAAAGTAGGAAAACCTGGAGGAAAACCTGCTGAAGTCTGCAAGAGAACTGGGACTTGGGAGAAGACTCATCTTCCAGCAGGACAATGACCCCAAACATACAGCCAAAGCCACACTGGAGTGGCTTAAAAACTAAAAGGTCAATGTCCTGGAGTGGTCCAGTCAAAGCCTGGACCTCAATCCAATTGAGAATGTGGAAAGAGTTGAAAATTGCTGTTCACCAAAGGTCTCCTTCCAATTGGACAGAGCTAGAGCAATTTTGCAAAGAAGAATGGGCAAAAATTGCAGTGTCCAGATGTGTAAAGCTAGTAGAGACTTATCCAAACAGACTCATGGCTGTAATTGCTGCCAAAGGTGCCTCTACCAAATATTGACTCAAGAGGTGAATACTAATGCAATCAATTATTTTCTGTTTTGTATTTGTAATTAATTTAGAACAATTTTAGATTTTATTTTTCACTTTGACATTATGGACTTTTTTGTGTTGATCAGTGACAAAAACCCATGTTGATTCCATATTGTAACACAATCAAATGTGGAAAAGTCCAAGAGGGTGAATACTTTTGAAAGCCACTGTACTAAGAAGCTTAACGCTTGAAGTCCTACCTGACTGTTCCACTGGTGTAGTCACAGGTGGCATGTGCATGGCAAAACTGGACTCGAGGACCACATGGACTTGTGTGCCTCTCACAGAATTTACCAGTGTATTCAGACTGGCACGTGCCTTCTTTACAAGCACCACTGCTCTCCCGGCGATTGTCACATTCTCCATGAATACAAGGACATTCTGCAGCATAGAAAACAGACACGATGACTCAGTCAGCTGCAACTTCAACATTGGACATCTTTTTACAAAGCCTTTTTAAAATTGGCATAAATCAACCTCATTTAAAAAATGATAATTTAACTTTAAGATGGTAAGGGGTACTCTAATAATCTGAGTGGCTTTGGCCACATGGGGATTAACCCATTTCACCTTACTGTAGTTAAAATCAGCTGTAAAAAACCTGCTGGAAATAAGATGTTATCTCAACAGAGTAAGTATTTAAAATAGAGTGGTACAGGTGCCATTAAAACGCCAGGCTTACTTTTATCACAGTTAGGTCCGTATTTCTCATGGCTGGAACACAACTGACATCGGGATCCCCTGAAGTTTTCTTCACATATACAAGTCCCATTCCCACTGATTCCATCCATGCACTGCAGGAAACATATGCAAAAAGTTTTTCTCATGTGTACGCCATTACAGTTGAATGAAGATAGTAGCAGATCGAGCAGATTAGCTGGGCCTAAACTGTAACTTTCACTATCAGAACCAGGCCTTTACAAAACGTATTCCACAAAGATATGAGCAGAATGGATACAGATTATCATGAGCAGTGTGTGCCCATTGCATTACCTGGCCATGCCCGGAGCAGGGGTTTACAAAGCCTCCAGGGCAGGGGCTACAGGCAGGCCCATAGAAACCTTTGCAGCAAAGAGGCACCTGAATAAAATAAAGAGTACAGATATTCAAACTTCAAAATACTGTGTCCACTGTACAATTGGTCATGGAAATGGCCTCTTCTGCCGATGTACTTACTGTTGTGGTTTCATTGCAATACTGAGCACACCCCAAGGTTGGGATGCGCAATCCTACTAAAGTTGAAGTGAAAACACAGCCTCTCTTGAATGTGTTCTGCAACACAGAAGATCCCAATTAGGAGACTGCAGCCTCAAAACAATATTATCATTATTATTGTTTTTCCTCCCTAGTATTGAACCACTAATGTTTACCCTGCTGGTATGTCTCAGTTTACCAGTAACTATTGAAAAATTATGCAAACAAAACAGAACAAGGCACTTACTGTAGCCACCCCAGAAGTACAGGGAGTTTGAATGACCCTTGAACAACTGACACAGGTACCCTGTAAAATAAAATCCCAGAACATTCAGGCACATTCAGGGGTATGAGAAACACTAAGATCAAATTTGGTTTTGGAATTGTTGAGATTGAAGTTCAAAGATGCTCAATGATTTGTTCAAGGCAGTAAGTTATGTAAATTGTATTCTGGATGCCACTCAAGCCCAGCAAGTATTAAGAATAT
The DNA here is from genome assembly GCF_017654505.1 of Polyodon spathula. Classification (NCBI taxonomy): domain Eukaryota; kingdom Metazoa; phylum Chordata; class Actinopteri; order Acipenseriformes; family Polyodontidae; genus Polyodon; species Polyodon spathula. Next base: position 23,629,114 of record NC_054541.1, on the reverse strand, counting down.
AAAGCTTGTGAGGTTTTCTATAGTATCGTTAACACAAGTGCCCAGTACATTTCATTGGTCAACTACAAGCCAATTACAGGCAAGTTCCCATCATCCTGGCTATAAGGTATATAAACCTATTTCACAAACTCAGACATGCTATGCTTTCGAATTACCACCACCCCCCTCCCCCAACCAACACCACCACCTCACTTCCAGCCTCGTCCTGAGGGGTGTTCCTCTGCTTAATGTTCACCAGGATGAACACATCGCATAGATTTATTATTATTGTTTTGTTTTTGTTTTTTTAGCAGGCAGCACCTTGATACTCCGATGGATGAGGCTAAGCTTCAACTATTTTTACTTCAACCATTGCTTGGGTTCAATGTTTTTGGAAATCCATCAGATTTTATATTATAGTAAAGGTGGTTATTTAATGCAAGATTGTCCTGACCAAATACCAATTAAATACAAGACAAGTGACAGGTATTTAAACACAGTTGTGCAGACCATGCATGCCATGTATGTGCAATCTACTCTAAATCTATATAAAACTCGTATTCACAGTGAGAGGATGATATATGTTTATTTTGGTAAATCTACTATTATACTATGTTATTCATTCCTTCCCTTTGCTTTACCATGTTTTTACCATTCTTGGCTATTCTTTGATGTGGTTTTGCTAAATGTTACTACAATGTACTAAGCATCTATAAATGAGACTGCAACTCACAAATTCCAACCATCATTGTGGATAATGTGAAACACAAAACTGATTTGTAATTTATTGGGAGCAAGTTTGACCACTTCTATTAGAGATGCAGAATGAATCACTTGGATTCTCAACTTACCATTTTAACCTGAGACTCAGTTACATCACACCTGTGTGGTAAAACCGGGACGATGGAGGGAGGAATCAAAACTCCATTCAAGGAGTAAAGACGTCCATTTCTAGCTTGAATGTCAGCCTCAAGGACTACCTCTCCATTCACTAAAATCTGTCCCTGTTTAGAAATCACAAAGAGGGGATTTACATCTAACATGGTGACACTAGGAGCTGTACAGGTATTTACACCTTGGATACAATCACTGTGCACTAGACACATATATTAGGGTAACCGTACAGATATTTTCTTATTGTAAATGATACATGTTATATAATAATAAAAAGTCAGAATGCATACATCGACTTAGGTACAGTACAGCATCTCATTAGTCCTTAATAAACGTAATTATCTGCTTACATTGTTAGTGATGTTGAATGTTAAAACTTGGTTGGCCATTGTGGTCAATCTGGGAGATGATACAATGCTGACAACTTCCAACTGAAAGTGGGAATGAAAATGATTATAATTGTGAGAAAAAACAAATAAAGGAAAAGCACAATTTAAAGGATCCAGGCTTGGTTCAATTAAAAGGCCTCCTGTTCTGTAGTAACAGTTTATTTTATTATTAGAATAATGATAATAAGTCACATCGACATAAAGGTGATGAGCTAAGACACAGTTTACAGAGACATGCACGTCTGTAGTACTTAAAAGAAAACTAATAAGACCTGCATTTCAACAAGGGTGGTCTTTGTCAATCGCTTCTAATGAAACAATAAAGTACAAAAATTGGGGTAATCCCTACTTTACTTCACGTGGTTTAGTGCAACCATGTTAAACCTACTCCTGAAACAAGATCTCAGTACTCCCCAGTAGAGTACACTTGTTAAGAAAGTGAATTCATACATCCTTGAACTAAGATAAGGAATAAAGTGGAAAAAGCATGAATTGAGGGCATCATTTCAATAGGCCATGTCAAAATAATTTTCTTAAGTTTCTTTTAAAGTTTTTGTTGAATGCAACAATACATATATTTGATTTTGTTAAAGGGATTTAATTGAAAAAATATAATACTAATAAAAGGTACCTCAACAGATGGAACAATGTGATTTCTTATTAGTTCCACAAGTTTATTAAAACCCTAGGACAAAAAAAGAAACCCATTCATATTACAAATTACACAGACAAATACAAATCTTACCATGTTAAATTAGTGAACATGTATAATAATAATAATAATAATAATAATAATAATAATAATAATAATAATACAAAAGCATTCAATAATACAGATATGATGTTTACACAGCAGCTAAGCAACATGCTAGCACTTTTCAAAATGTGTTTGTGCTGTTGTTTATTAGATTAATAAGGGACAGGACAGTTAGTAGCTTTAATCAAGTTCAGAATAATGTGTATTTTACATTACAGGAAAGAAACAGGATCCAAAGGAGCAGCCGTGTTATAACCTAGGTAGAAGAATAATGAGGCATGCTATAGCAAAGCTGAGCCATACTGCATACTGTTTAGATAGGAACAGAGTAGAGATGTCATTGATACCTCTGATGATAGCAGGTAATCTAGAGTTCCCTCCTCCATGGTTTCCAAAGCTCCATTAGTTGGTGCAAATATAGTGTAAGGACCAGGCTGCTCCAGAAGGGGAGCAACACCGATTTTCTACAAGAAATGGAAGAGTGCAACTAGAACGCAATAGTTTGTATTCCTAGGTAGTTTCTATAATGCTTGGGTGGGTTTTTTTTTATTGTTTTTTTTAACAAATATATCTAACACATTTAGATGTGTTCCCATATACTTTATACTGAATAATACATATGTGTTTAAACACGAGATGTCTATATAATAAAGTCACAATATACATTATTTTATTACTGTTAATTACTGTAATAACACTTCTGAAAAGCTTACCTCTAATAGTGATCTGAATCTGTTAAATTTCCCATTGTCTGCAAGTATTGTCATTAGATTCTCCTTGAAAAGAAATAGATTAAATAAACATTGTTGCTATATGCAAGTTTATGCCACCTTTCGATAAATGAATGTATTTTTTAAATCTCAAAGCCATCAGCAACATTTGTACAAGTTTTATTCCTAAAAGGAAACAAGGTCAATTGAAAATAAATAATTTAGCTTGCTGGCTTACCTCCTTTTCACTCTCCACAGTGGGTTCCACATTGTCCATGAGCTTGCTGACAATGTGAATCAGCCCGTTGGATGCAACAATATCCCCTTGCAAAATATTCCCTTTCTTCTTGCTCCCGTGAATCCTGATTTTTACCTGCTGGTCCTTAAAAGAAAAACCAAAGGCCAGGTCACAAGATTATCCAGGCAACTTAATTACTTGTCCATGAGCTTGCTGACAATGTGAATCAGCCCTTGGATGCAACAATATCCCCTTGCAAAATATTCCCTTTCTTCTTTCTCCCATGAATCCTGATTTTTACCTGCTAGTCCTTAAAAGAAAAACCAAAGGCCCGGTCACAAGATTATCCAGGCAACTTAATTATTAATCAGAAATGTTAACCATGAAAACTTACTGTATGACTAAACAAGGACTCAATCTTTTTATTGTTTAATGTTCAAAACACTGTGATACTCAAGCCCTTGGAATTCTGCACATTAATCTGGAAAAATGTAAAAATACAGGAAGCCAAGTCTGAATTCCAAAACGTGGAGAACCATAATTATAAGACTGTGCTACATGTGTTCCGCCTTGTAACGAGTACAAAAGGAGTACTGTAACGGCATTATGAAGCAAATGGGTGCCAGGAGCCTACCGTGTTATAACCGATTGCACACAACAACGAAGCGCGTTGCAATGGGTGAACACTGTGTGTGTGTCTGTCTGTCTGTCTGTATGTATGTATGTATGTATGTATGTGTATGTATATATATATATATATATATATATATATATATATATATATATATATATATATATATATATATATATATATATATATATATATACACTGGGTTAAACGACGGATCTCTGTCACTGCCATTGAAACTGAGGAAGGAGATGAGAAGGAGCTTGAGCGTAATTAATTGCTAATAATTGACAGCATGAAAGTGACTCTCAGGACTTAACTGAGAGTAAATTAATAATAATAATAATAATAATAATAATAAATAATAATAATAATAATAATAATAATAATAGCAGCTACACACACACACACAATGGACAGATCGCGGGTGTCGGGTCCAAAACAGGTTAATAACAAATACTGTACAACCGCACCCTCATTTTATCGGGGGCGTCACGTTCCAGTATAAATCCTCTGCGCAACCTGCTTTTTTCTCATTTTTTGTATAAAAAGCTGCACATCATTTTAACTCGTACAGCAGAGGGTAACTGCTTCTCATCAACTTCAGTCGCCAATTAATTTCATGAGTCTTCCTCTCCTTTGGCAAATGCACAAACCTGCTGAATTGAAATAATCCATTCCCAATAACAACATAGGAGGCTTGTTGCTAGGGAGCTGATGTCACAGCCTCGTGGCTTTGGCTAGTGCATTGCTGCCACACGTGAGCACCTCGTTGGCTAAAATAAAAACCGCTTGAGGAAGTAGATATTTAAATTTGCTTTGTGTTATTGTGCAGTACGTGTATATATGACAACAGTACAATATTAATGCTTTGTTTTCAATAGTTTTGTATATTGTTGTTTGTGATGTGTAGTACGAAATAAAACGAACAGTATTTCTAAGTGCCTATGTATATTGCAGCTAATAATTAGTACTTAGTAAAAATGAGGAGCCAACTCCAGGACCGCGATATATCCGAATCTGGAGTATAGTGAGGGGCGATATAACGAGGGGTCGGTGTGTGTGTGTGTATATATATATATATATATATATATATATATATATATATATATATATATATATATACAGTGCCTTGCAAAAGTATTCAGACCCCTGACCAATTCTCTCATATTACTGAATTACAAATGGTACATTGAAATTTCGTTCTGTTTGATATTTTATTTTAAAACACTTAAACTCAAAATCAATTATTGTAAGGTGACATTGGTTTTATGTTGGGAAATATTTTTAAGAAAAATAAAAAACTGAAATATCTTGCTTGCATAAGTATTCAACCCCTGTGCTGTGGAAGCTCCCAGTTTGCACTGATGAAAGAAATTGCCCTAACGAGGACACAATTACCTTACCATTGGCCTCCACCTGTGAACCATTAAAGTTGCTGTCACATTTTCTGGATAAAAACCCCACTGTTGAAGGATCATTGGTAAGGCTGTGAATCTGAAGGAAAATTAAGACCAAAGAGCATTCTACAGAAGTTAGAGATAAAGTAATACAAATGCATAGATTAGGGAAAGGGTACAAAATAATATCCAAGTGTTTGGATATCCCAGTGAGCACAGTTGGATCAATAATCAGGAAGTGGAAGCTGCATCACACCACCCAGGCACTGCCAAGAAAAGGCCGTCCCTCAAAACTCAGCGCTCAAACATGAAGGTGACTTGTGAGAGAAGCCACAGAGAGGCCAACAATCTCTTTGAAGGAGCTACAGAGTTCAATGGCTGGGAGTGGAGTAATGGTGCACCAGTCAACCATATCAAGAGCTCTGCATAACACTGGCCTGTATGGGAGGGTGGCAAGAAAGAAGCCGTTACTCAAAAAGTACCATCTGAAAGCACGTCTGGAGTTTACCAGAAAGCATGAGAGTGACCCAGCTGCGATGTGGGAAAAGGTTTTGTGGTCAGATGAGACCAAGATAGAGCTTTTTGGCCAAAACTCAAAGCGCTATGTGTGGCGCAAACCTAACACTGCCCATGCCTCAAGACACACCATCCCTACAGTGAAGTATGGTGGTGGCAGCATCATGCTATGGGGATGCTTCTCATCAGCAGGGACTGGGCATCTTGTTACAATTGAAGGAAGAATGGATGGAGCAAAATACAGGAAAATACTGCAAGAGAATCTGCTTCAGTCCGCTAAAAAACTGAAGCTTGGGAGGAAATTCACCTTTCAGCAGGACAATGATCCCAAGCACAAGGCCAAAGCAACATTGGAGTGGCTCAAGAACAAAAAGGTGAATGTCCTACAGTGGCCCAGTCAAAGTCCTGATCTCAATCCCATTGAGAATCTGTGGCACTATTTGAAAATTGCGGTCCACAAGCGTCGTCCAACCAACCTGAACAACCTGGAGCAAATCTGCCAAGAAGAATGGGCCAAAATCACTCCGACACTGTGTGCAAAGCTGGTACATACTTACCCCAAAAGACTTAAAGCTGTTATTGCAGCGAAAGGTGGCTCTACCAAATATTAATGTGTGGGGGTTGAATACTTATGCAAGCAAGATATTTCAGTTTTTTATTTTTCTTAAAAATATTTCCCAACATAAAACCAATGTCACCTTACAATAATTGATTTTGAGTTTAAGTGTTTTAAAATAAAATATCGAACAGAACGAAATTTCAATGTACCATTTGTAATTCAGTAATATGACAGAATTGGTCAGGGGTCTGAATACTTTTGCAAGGCACTGTGTGTGTGTGTGTGTGTGTGTGTGTGTGTGTGTGTGTGTGTGTGTGTGTGTGTATAATATATATATATATATATATATATATATATATATATATATATATATATATATTTTTTTTTTTTTGTATTTATTTTTTTGATTTTTCAAAATGACAGCAATACAGCTTTAAGGTTTTTGCTTTTTTTTCTTCCCAGTTTTATGAGTGTGTGTTTAAGCCAAGAGCATTTAGATGTAACAGTCGATCGGTTCTCTTTGTAAAACAGCATGGAGTAAAGTTCTTTAGTTTTCCCCTATGTTCTGTGTGCAATTATGCCTGCAACTCCACTACAAAATAAAACTTGACTGGAATAGAAAAATGCCTCCATATACAGTGTGTGTGTGAGAGAGAAAGAGAGAGAAGGGGGAGAGAGATGGATGTCATCAAAAGTTTGCATACCCCAATATGTGGAAATATACATATGTTGGGGATTTAAACTGTTGACGACAACATCATGACTTTGTGCTTAAGTATTTGTTTATTTCTTTCTAAATAAAACCTGATTTCTACTAAATATTAATTCTTTCTTGATAAATATTATAATATATATATTTATATATATATATATAGATAATTATATCTATAATATTATATATATATATATATATATTAAGTCTTCATTAAGAAGTAATTTATTAAGATTGAAAAAATTTTTTTGTTTTTTTTTACCTAATTGGGATTAAAAATGTTTTACCGTGGGCTCAGAGTCTGCGGGATAATTATAATGGTACCAGGGTCCGAAAAGTCAAATGATACTATGCGAGTAGATCTATGGACTACTTATGAATACTCTGAATACTTTCCAAGGCACACACTGTGTAAAAATGTGTGTGTGTGTGTGTGTGTGTGTGTGTGTGTGTATATATATATATATATATATATATATATATATATATATATATATATATATATAGTTAAATAGTTTACCACTGAGACATGGTGTATATGTTATTTTTGATAGAAGTGTAAATCATGAGGGTTGATCAGCTAGGCTGGTAAGAAGGTATATTGCCATTGTTAACAAACCAAAACTATTCATCTGTTTTCTTTTTCTTTTTTAAAACAATTGCACACAGGAAGGAGTCTGGCCCCACAGCAGAGTACAGCAAGTTTCCTCTGCTTCCTTCCTCAGAATGGGGTCTTGAGAAAGGGCTGCTATCCATGGGGCCACTGCGGGGAATGTAGAGGGGGTAGCTCTGTTGGTTGTCTCAATACAGTGCACAATATAAATACAGCCTAGTCCTGGAGACTAATTAGGGTGTCTAGATTAAGATTTTTGATCAATAGGATCATGGCCATAACTAGCTATGAGGACACAGAGGTCGTGTCCTCGGTTGTTTTTTGTATCATAAATGCTGATGCTCATGTAAAAATTCTGGTAAAGAACAAAAGACTCTTTAATTTTCTCTGTTGGTTTGCCACGTTACATAGATTTTGAGGTTGAATAGCAAATACCACGCAGTCAAAACAGGGTTGCAAAAAAGCATTGATTTCATTTGATGATTGGATCAGCTGAGCACACAAGCATCCAGTGAGAACGGTCATATTTTGGCGGCAAGCAGTAACAAATTGGCGGTTATTTTATTGCATTGATTGTGTAACTATAAGAATCCGAGTCAGTAGGGCGCTGTTTAAAAAAGTAAAGGACATTGTATTTTTCATATGCCTGTTGTGCCGTGCCGCCGAGGCTATATAGATTCATTTCAGTGTTGTGAATTTATATTATGTGTTTATTTATCTTATCAGACAACTGTTATTTTAAACAATTTCAATAATGAATAATTTATTATTATATTGTAGCGTGCACGGGGGAAGGCAGCAGTAGGGCTGGTAGGTGATGTAATCATACACGAAGGCATAAGCCCGATATACGCTCCTTGCAAAGCCTCCGGCTCTTTTACAGCAGTATCGGTGCTATGCTTTAAGGGCCATTTACACCAGACGCGTTGCGGTAGTGCCGCGCGGCAAAAGCAATTATTGTCAATGAAGGCGGTCACGCGCAGTGGCAGAGGGAAGCGGCCCCCAAGCGGCACCGCAGAGTGGCTCGCAGGAGATAAAATATTTTAAACTTTCAGCCGTCGCAAAGTCGGTCGTTTGATGGTCATTAACCATATATATATATATATATATTATAGATATATATATATATATATAATATATATATATATATATATATATATATTAGCTTTGTGTCTTCTGTATAAAAACAGTTTTCCTTTCCTGCTGGCATTTACTGTTTGTTGTTTGTACATGCAACGTAATGTAACAACAGACCGCCCACTGACTTTCCCCTGCATTGTTCGGTGTGAACAGTGGTTTGCGGCGACTGCAGAGCAACATCCAAGGAGGGGACATGCAAGGAGGTAGCATGCGCGCCACCTCCGGTGTGACCAGACCTTTAGCGCGGAAGGTCCCGGGTTTGTGCCCCCCCTCCGCCTGTGTGTGGATATATTGGCCATATTGCATTTCTCTCTTTTTTTTAATTTTTATTTCTAGCAATAAAAGATGAGGCTGTGCGGTCCAGTGGATAAAGAAAAGGACTTGCACCCAGATGATTTCCTGTTCAAATCCCGACTGAGACACTTGCTTTCCTGTTCGTGCCCAGTCTTTCGGATGATATGTGCAAACTAAGGTCCTAGTGTAGCTAAAATCAGAGGCACTTTGGAAACATGCTAATTTAGGCAAGTCTATATACATATCTTAATGTACATCAATATGTGTCTGGATTTTCTTATAGTAAGGTGGCAGGGCAGCTTTGTGATTTAGAGAAGAAGAAGGTGAAGCCAGAACAGAAGATATTTTCTCACACTTAAAAATTGTACTGCTTCATTTTGTAGTTATGTGGCAGAGGAGAGCTCTGCCCTATATAGATTGGCAGGGATGGGGTTAAATTCCCCTACCTGCCTGGGTTTATTGTGTTCAGGTGGCTGGAGTTGATTGGAGTAATTAACGATCAATCAGCACCCAGCCACCTGACATAAAAGGAGGCCTCAGCTTCCCATTAGGGAGAGGAGGGAGTTGAGGAAGCAAGTGGATGGCTGAGCTTGCTATTTTTTTTTTTTTTTTTTTGGTTTGCTGTTTTGTGTTTTTGTGAATCTTCTGGTTCAGTGAAGGCATCACCCAGCCTGGAAACCTTTATTTTGTAAGTTTTGTTATGTGTGTTTGAATATCTTTGTTTTGGCCCTTGTGCCCTTTTATTTTGTGTTTATTTATAATAAAAGTATTATTTTTTTGAAAAAAAAAAAAAAAAGCAAGCACAACCATCTGCTTGCTTCCTCAGCTCCCTCCTCTCTCTAATGGGAAGCTGATGCCTCCTTTAATGTCAGGTGGCTGGGTGCTGATTGATCGTTAATTACTCTAATCAACCCCAGCCACCTGAACACAATAAACCCAGGCAGGTAGAGGAATTTAACCCCATCCCTGCCAATTTATATAGGGCAGAGCTCTGCTCTGCCACAAATTAGTTTTGGACTTTGTTTGCGTCTTTTGTATTTCATTTTACCTTTGTTTTTATATGCTCGCATCTCAAGGTGCTTAACAAAATGTAAGTTGCTATATAAATAAAATATATTATTAGGAGTGTTGTAAAAAAAAAAAAAGTTTTATTAAAGGTTAACTGCCTTTTTTGGTTAATAACTTCTGTACATCGACTTGCTGTACTTTGAAGAGACTTGATGGAATCAAGTTCTTAGCATGCTGAAACATACTTAATAATAAACACTGCTCTTGCCTCTTTTATAACTGGAAGGCTGTGTTTTATATTACATAGTGTGGGTTTTGTATTCTATATTTTGAAGCAGCTTTCAGAATAACATATGCTGGAGTGTATGTATGTTATAGTTAGGATGTCTGATTTTCTGGTTTTACCCAATTTAACTCGATTTCTGCTGCTTTTTTCTGCATTTGGGTTAATCCCGAAAACTCCCCGACTAGGCACATACTGTATATGAATAAACACATGCACAGTTGTCTGTGATTCAAATGCAACAGAGCAGAACTGGCACCGAGGACGGTAAGCTGATTTACCTATTAGAAAAATTGTTGCATCTTAATGTTATATATATTACAGTACCTTGCAAAAGTATTCAGACCCCTGACCAATTCTCATATTACTGAATTACAAAATGTACATTGAAATTTTGTTCTGTTTGATATTTTATTTTTAAACACTGAAACTCAGAATCAATTATTGTAAGGTGACATTGGTTTTATGTTGGGAAATATTAAGAAAAATAAAAAACTGAAATATCTTGCTTGCATAAGTATTTAACCCCTGTGCTGTGGAAGCTCCCAGTTTGCACTGATGAAAGAAATTGCCCTAACGAGGACACAATTACCTTACCATTGGCCTCCACCTGTGAACCATTAAAGTTGCTGTCACATTTTCTGGATAAAAACGCCACTGTTGAAGGATCATTGGTAAGGCTATGAATCTGAAGGAAAATTAAGACCAAAGAGCATTCTACAGAAGTTAGAGATAAAGTAATACAAATGCATAGATTAGGGAAAGGGTACAAAATAATATCCAAGTGTTTGGATGTCCCAGTGAGCACAGTTGGATCAATAATCAAGATGTGGAAGCTGCATCACACCACCCAGGCACTGCCAAGAAAAGGCCGACCCTCAAAACTCAGTGCTCAAACAAGAAGGAGACCTGTGAGAGAAGCCACAGAGAGGCCAACAATCACTTTGAAGGAGCTACAAAGTTCGGTGGCTGGGAGTGGAGTAATGGTGCACCAGTCAACCATATCAAGAGCTCTGCATAACACTGGCCTGTATGGGAGGGTGGCAAGAAAGAAGCCGTTACTCAAAAAGTACCATCTGAAAGCACGTCTGGAGTTTACCAGAAAGCATGAGAGTGACCCAGCTGCGATGTGGGAAAAGGTTTTGTGGTCAGATGAGACCAAGATAGAGCTTTTTGGCCAAAACTCAAAGCGCTATGTGTGGCGCAAACCTAACACTGCCCATGCCTCAAGACATACCATCCTTACACTGAAGTATGGTGGTGGCAGCATCATGCTATGGGGATGCTTCTCATCAGCAGGGACTGGGCATCTTGTTACAATTGAAGGAAGAATGGATGGAGCAAAATACAGGAAAATACTGCAAGAGAATCTGCTTCAGTCCGCTAAAAAACTGAAGCTTGGGAGGAAATTCACCTTTCAGCAGGACAATGATCCCAAGCATAAGGCCAAAGCAACATTGGAGTGGCTCAAGAACAAAAAGGTGAATGTCCTACAATGGCCCAGTCAAAGTCCTGATCTCAATCCCATTGAGAATCTGTGGCACTATTTGAAAATTGCGATCCACAAGCGTCGTCCAACCAACCTGAACAACCTGGAGCAAATCTGCCAAGAAGAATGGGCCAAAATCACTCCGACACTGTGTGCAAAGCTGGTACATACTTACCCCAAAAGACTTATAGCTGTTATTACAGCGAAAGGTGACTCTACCAAATATTAATGTGTGGTGGTTGAATACTTATGCAAGCAATATATATATAACATATATATTTTTTTTTTTTTATTTATTTTTTTGATTTTTCAAAATGACAGCAATACAGCTTTAAGGTTTTTGCTTTTTTTTCTTCCCAGTTTTATGAGTGTGTGTTTAAGCCAAGAGCATTTAGATGTAACAGTCGATCGGTTCTTTTTGTAAAACAGCATGGAGTAAAGTTCTTTAGTTTTCCCCTATGCTCTGTGTGCAATTATGCCTGCAACTCCACTACAAAATAAAACTCGACTGGAATAGAAAAATGCCTCCATATACAGTGTGTGTGTGAGAGAGAAAGAGAGAGAAGGGGGAGAGAGATGGACGTCATCAAAAGTTTGCATGCCCCAATGTGTGGAAATATACATATGTTGGGGATTTAAACTGTTGACGACAACATCATGACTTTGTGCTTAAGTATTTGTTTATTTCTTTCTGAATAAAACCTGATTTCTACTAAATATTAATTCTTGATTATATTTATTGATATATATATATATATATATATATATATATATATATATATATATATATATATATATCACTCGTGAGCTTAAGAAGAATTTATATAAGATAATTCTACTTTTTTTGTTTTTTTGTAAGGTGGGAGTGGAATTAACCTTTTTTTGGAACCAAAATGTCACCCGCCGAAAATCAGACGCCCGGGTAATAATATACCATGGTCCCGAACGCGGTTTTCAGTGACTATGCAGTCATTAGGATTCATCTATGGAATTATATTTCTCAGAATATTAGGGAATTCAATAGCTTTTATCAGATTTCATATCTATCGTTCCATTGTAATGTACTCGGGCTTTATGGAAATGTAAAATTATATTGTAAATACTGCCAGCTATAGATACATTTTTTTTAAACTTAATATTTGATTTAAAACTTGAATGCTCAAACTGAAGACTTGTAAGGGTAAGATAAGTTACAGTAACTCTTAATGTTCTTACCTCAGTGCTGAAGACTGATTCCCCAGACTTCCCAGTCAGAGTGTAATAGATATCACTCTTCTTTAGCGTCTCTATATTCATCTCTCCAGCAATCACATGCAGCTTTGAGAGGTACCGAGCATTTAACTGATTGTCCATCAGAGACTTCATCTGCAGAAAACAAAGGCAGACAGGTTCTAAGAATTGATTGTCACTGTATAGACATATATGACAATTTTAACATACCCACATTCACAATACAGATGTGTTTAATTTTATGTATTGAATATATCCCCCTGCAACTTACTGAGGTTCCCTTGAATCCCTTGTTTATGGGGATGAATATGGTGAAAGGTCCAAGTGATTTTAATGGCCAGGATAAGGAAGAATCTGAAAAAAAGTGGCAACCGTTTAGTAGAACACCTACAACAGGAAGGCCCACAACATTCAACCAAAAAAAAAACAGAAAAAGAAAAGTTAACCATAAGAAGGTAGTAATGGCAAGAGTATAGCTACATGGTGCAAAATCCCACTGCTTCTGAGATTTTAGGGTCAGGTACTAATGGAAGAGATGTATAGATGCAAAACCATCATACGGTCTGTCCTCTGCACAAAAACAACATCTGCACATCTGGAGAAAATAGGATTCTCTCAGTATACACACCAATGCCACTTGCGGGAGACTTATATATATATATATATATATATTATATATAGATATATATATTATATATATATATATATATATTATTACTACAAAATATTAATGGAAGTAATGCTTGATCTGAATTAATTTTGTATAGTATATGGATCCAAATTCTCAAAGTTTAGGTTGGTATTACACTGCATTGAAATATCTAATACAGGTACATTAGAGTTATAATAAAAATAAAGGTTATGATTTAATATGTGTAATTTGATGAACTAATACTTCCCATTTTGAGTTCATACTTAAGTCTGAATTTCTACAGCCTTAGATAAAGCTGCAATGGACATACCAAATAATGTGATTGCACTGGACAGCTCCCCTGTCCATTTTCCTCCTGGTTCTGTGTTCAGCTCTCTTAGTCTCTCAATGATGCTTCCATAGCAAGTTTTACCATTGCCCACATACCCCTTATTGCATGTACATCTGTAAATAAAAGAGCAAAAGGGATTTATTTATAAAGGTGGATAAAACAACTGAACTAGAGAATGATCTGTTTTTATATCTAACAATATATTGTTTAAGAAACACTTTGGATGTTTAAAATGACTATATAGTATGAACCCAAATAAAATATCCTCCCAAATTTTGAAGTAATTATGATTTGCCTGTTTCTTTATATTTTATGAGATGGATATTCATCATACATAGGGCTTCTGATTTTCAGTTTTAACTGATAATAAACTCTGGAAAAACACTGGAAATGGTTACTCAATTCATGTTGACTTCATTCCTTTTCTTTTTACAAAAAAAAAAAAAAAAAAAAACTGTTATAAAAACAAAAACAAACCACCTTTCCCAGTGCAGCTGGGCAATGTTCCTCCTTCCTGACTTTTATCTATTATTGATTCGATCAGAATACTTTAAACCCTCCCCCAACTACTGAGTGGCAGCAAATTCCTACATTTCTATTGGAGATTCCAAGATTTAAAGCAAGATTTAAAACGAGATTACAATTACTACAGTAATTGCAGTTGTTTGTGGAATTTAAAGATATATTACAGTTAGATCGGGAGGATTTAAAACAAAATTGCAAATTGTGACAGTGTAAAAAAATCCCTGGACACACAAAAACCCCAGAAGAATATGTTTGTGACAATAAGGATTTTATTGATGAAGACAGCCAATGAAAGAAGATACAACTTAAGTGTGCAAGTACTGTCAAGTTATATATATATATATATATATATATATATATATATATATATATATATATATATATTATATATACTATATTAGTGTTAGAAAAAAACACAATATGTAACCAACTAAATCTCCCATTCACTGAGGATGGTCTGAAGGTGACTTACTCAGTCATTCCTGGAGCAATGGTTGAGCAGTTTGCATTTTTACTGCAGGGGTTGTTTGTCTTGCAAACGTCAATAAGACTGCATCCAATTCCTGGAACCAGATTCACAAATCCCTCTTTGCATTGACAGTGAGACTGGATGGAAAAAATGCACATATATATCAACATTTGAACTCTGTAGAACTATTATTATAATATTTTGCATGTTTTTTAATCAAATGTTTAGTTACCACTAGTACTAGTGAGTTATGGAGAGGCAACATCCAAATTAGTCACTTAAGCCAAGTTAATTAAAAATGATATAATTAAATAGAAAACTGTGGAGTCAGCATGACAATGAAATGTTTCATTTTAGAAGGCAATTTGTAACCTGGTTACCTTTTGTCACATCTGAGGAAATCTAAACATGAATGGATACCTAGGGTCATGTGATGTTATAATTACCATATCATTACCTTGCGTTAAAAGACCAAAACAATTATTGGTAAATAAACCCAAGAGGCACCCAATTCTGTAAGTACAGTATGTCCAATAGATTCATAGGCAACATAAAATATATTTTTGAGTTCATAGCAGTGGCCAGAAACAAACCTTTCCAGGGCCATCATATATGCAAACTGAGGAGTCTGGAGGGCAGTTTCCAAAATTGATTTGGCATGGATCCACTGGCATGCAGACCTGCCCATCACCTTGGTAACCCTCGTGGCATGTACACTGGTGTTGATTTGGACCAAGATGGGAACAGTTGGCATTTCGGTGACAGACCTGTTTCAGGCATGGGTTAATGGCTGAAAAAGACAAAAGATTAAAAAAAAAAGGAAATACATTTTCCGGTAAAATAGCCATAAAATGTTTATGAACAGAGCAGGAAATATTTTAGAACTAGGTGTGATTTTACTTTCATATTAAACTTAAATAAGAACAAATATGACATGTTTATTTTTGGTTCTATAGTTACTTAAATTAATTTTCATTGTCAACTGATGATTAGCTATGCCTTAGACAAAATCATACTTCTAGACTAGAATACTCACGTTTACAGTTTTTTCCATCTCTCTCATGGTCAGGCAAGCATTTGCACACCAGCTTCCCGCTAACTGCATCTTCAATACATCGGGCCTTGTCAGGACACTCCAGGTCTGCACACTCAGGAATGGCTAAAGAGAAAAAAAAAAGAAACACTTTAGCATTGTTGTGGGTCCTTTGCAGCTGTGCGTTTTATTCTTATAAACCAGATTCTGATTAAAGCATTTGTTATCAAAATATTATTGCAGTCTTAAATCTTTAAATATATTGATGGCTTTTAAGCCTAATGTTGATCCAGTATGGTCATTTTATGAATGTAACCTGCTCCTGTTAACAGAGTTCTGCATGTTTTATCAGGTTGAGCAGTATAATCACCTGACTCTTCTATGTGGTACATTATGGTTGGGATGTATACAAGAGTTGGAGGTGCGTGTTATATAAGGGATGTACAATAACTGAAGCCTGTTCAGCTATACAAATTATACACTGGGATATATTCTGAAAATGATGGTAAGCTGACAGGCAAGGGCCTTCCACTGATCGCAGAATTTTTTGTTCTAGATCAGCATAATATTTCGCTTTATCTCTATGGTTAAGCTTCAGTCTGGCATGGTATGCCACTTTTTATTGTTACAGAGTGGCTGCTACCATGAGTACCTCAAATCAGTAAATTTCATGAATTTTATAAGAACTTAAAAAAAAATGTCAGCGACAAAGCTTACGCTGATCACATTTTGGTCCCCTGTATCCCGAAAAGCAGGTGCATTTCCCATCACCAAGGAAACCGCTGTTGCACAGTCCATGCAAACACTCACAGACTAGAGAAAAAAACACAAATATATATATTTGATTTATCAACAGTGTACTCCACAGGATATACTATATTACTATAATGCTATGCTATACTATGACTTGAATTTTCAACAAAAGGGTATGACTAAACCAGGCTAAAAATATCTCTTTTACGGTATAAGTCAAGTATATGTGTTGCTTGAATATAACAAAGTTCTTACAGGATATTCAAATATGTATGTTTGGAATTATAGTTATGAAGCAACAATCATTTCTTTATTCCTGTTAAATTGGTGTTAATACCTCACCTGAATTGCAGTTAGACCCATAGACATTCTCTTCAGCACATCTTTCACATGCAGTACCTCCAAACCCTGCCTGCAGAGTTGAAAAAAGATTGAAGATTAAGACAAAAGGTTTGAGGTCCTGACTAATTTTGAAAGTTTCCTGTGACCAACAGCTAAATTTCATGAAATAACTTACTTTAATTTAAAAAAAAAAAAAAACACTGTATTGAGTTGTGTTGAACACCTCATAGTTACTAATGAATTAAATAAGGCTCACCGCACAAGAGCATGTACCGTTGCCTCCCACACCTTCAGAACAATTCCCCCGGTTACTGCAGGGAGTCGCAGCTCCACCCGGGCACTCTGTGTACAAATATACAAGAAAGGATCTGCTTTCTTATGATAGTACATCTACAAATATTACAGGTCGAATTCAACCACAAAGAGCATACTATTTTTGTACTTAGGTAAAAAAGAAAGATGATGTCAAGCATAAAGAAAGTTTTACTACGGTATTTTTGATATAATTGTTATTTCTTTTCTAACTGGTGACACCAAAATCACATGATTTATAGAGGTCGGCACGGGTAGAAAATCCGGAACTGGGTACCTGCTGGGAAAATACTCGGGTACCCGGATCTATTTCAGGCAATGATAAAAATAAAAAAAAAGAAAGAAAAAAAACAACAACAACACACACACACACACAAACACACACACACACAAGAACATAAGAACATAAGAAAGTTTACAAATGAGAGGAGGCCATTTGGCCTGTCTTGCGCGTTTGGTTGTTAGTAACTTATTGATCCAAGAATCTCATCAAGCAGCTTCTTGAAGGATCCCAGGGTGTCAGCTTCAACAACATTACTGGGGAGTTGGATCCAGATTCCCACAGTTCTCTGTGTAAAAAAGTGCCTCCTATTTTCTGTTCTGAATGCCTCTTTATCTAATCTCCATTTGTGACCCCTGGTTCTTGTTTCATTTTTCAGGTCAACAAAGACAATGTCAATACCTTTTAGAATTTTGAATGCTTGAATCAGAGCGGTGCGTAGTCTTCTTTATTCAAGACAGGATAGATTAAATTGTTTAAGCTTGTAATGTATCAAGTCTGCAAATGTATCAAGTTTGCTTACTATACCAGAATCTAAGTCATTAATGTAGATTAGGAATAGCAGAGGACCTAATACTGATCCCTGTGGTACTCCACCGGTTACTTCGCTCCATTTTGAGGTTTCTCCTCTAATAAGTACTTTTGTAATTTTTTAATCATTTTTGCATTAAGGGTCCAGGTCTCGCATCTTAAGTTTTACACACACACACACACACACACACACACACACACACACACACACACACACACACACACACACACACACACATATATATATATATATATATATAATTTCTTTCACATTTTCCTTTTTACTTAAAAACCCATAACCAAAGGGAAATATAAGAATTGCTGAAACAAGCTATCTCAAATCAAGTGGTCACTCTCTTCACTTTTCTTGTTGTTTTTTTCTTCTCATGACAACTGCCTCTTATCAGTGGTGCAACACATTCACAAACTATAGTGTGTCCAAATACCATCTTCCTGTCTTCCAATGCTGCCTTGGATGCATTTGTTAGGTGGTCATCTGATAACTTCCTCCAGAACACTGAATTCTGTCAGCAGATTTTATCTGAGCAAGCACACAAAACCAAGAACTGCATATCAGCTTTCTTTGAGCTTGAGAAATGCGCCAGATTTATTTAACAAGTTTATACCCAATGAGCAGCAACAGGATGGACAGTGACAGTGCAAGTTTATTTAAACTTTTGAGCACATGTCAATGGTATGGACCTTTTGGCAGTGGTACCACTATGGCACCATTTTAATATTTTGCATTGCAGTACCATTATGCTATCCTATCAGGACCACTGTGTAGCATGTACACCAATTTGATTGTGCTGCAATTTCTAGTAATACATGGTTTTCTGCAAGGGTAAATAGCATGCCACTTTGAAATAATGGCAATTACTATTTTTGTCTTTTGCAAATTATTTTTAATGGCTACAATTCAGACATGGATTTACATTAAGAAGAGTCTGTCAAAACAGAATTCCTTGCACAACATGGTGGCAGTAGAGTATGTGCAGTATGGAGAATTATTTACACAGTATGCACTTTACTGTCCCAATCAAGCTTCAGTTCCCAGTCCTTCTAAACCTTCACATTTAACACTTGACTCCATTAATCACTGTAGACATTTTAAAGAATAAACACAACCTGTTCAATTACTCTTTCATTTTCACAGAGATAATCTCTTCACAATTGGTGTTCTACAAGTTTATCTTTTAAGGAAGAGGTGGATGTTACCCCTATGCATCAAATCTGTCAGCACATATCTGGAGGTGAAGCGTGGCTACTGTTTTCTGCTGCTGAGGAAGGAAGTGTGTTCAAACTATGAATTGTAGGACATACATCCTTTTAAAGTGTTCATTATTAAAATAATAACACAGAGAACAATATAGGTCTTTCGTGAAAGCTAACATTGAAAATCTCAGCAATCCATCAAACTACACTTTTTACAAAATGTATAACTCAATTATACCACAGTTGTGGGACACAGCTATTGTCCAAGTTGTTGTCTTTTCTAAAAACCAAATGAAATATTTTCAATCTGTAATCTGCAGTAAAAAGTTTGCTGTATCTCATCAAATTTGCAATCAAAGTATTGTACTATATATTCTAACTGCAGTCTCATCACTTTATACAAATGTATTGCACTTTTTAAAATTGTAGCGCACTTGCAGGTTGCACATACTGTACTTGTTCCAATAAAGCTCATTCATAATTTTCTCTTTGCAACTTAAATCTAAGAAAATACTGTGATGCCTGCCATGCTTCTTTGCATGGTCCTTCCTCCTGTAAAACCACCAGGGACACTTACCCATACAGTCTGGCCCCCAGTATCCAGGACAGCAATGCGGATGCAGGAACTCCTTAGCACACACATGACTGCACCCAGGGAGGGAAAGGCTGAAGTTCTGCATTGTCAGTATATACCTAGAAACATACACATAGGCCAACATACATGATAAATACCCTAGAACAAAAAAATTGAATTGTGATAATGCATTGAAACACATTATTAAAACAATTACAGTTTAGTTGCATGCTCACTATTTGGGGTGGTTCTGTTCCATTCTGTACTTTGAGATATAAAAAGGGCACCATTTGGGTTAACATTTTTTTTAAAATGGTTTATTTAAATTTTTAGCACATGAACACTGCAAACAGTGGAAATGTATATGTCAATTTAATTATATATATCTATATCTATATCTATATCTATATATCTATCTATCTATCTATCTATCTATCTATCTATCTATCTATCTATCTATCTATCTATCTATCTATCTATCTATATCTATCTATATATATATATATATATATATATATATATATATATATATATATATATATATATATAATATATATATATTATAATATATATAGAATGCTCTTACGGTCACGAGAATGCCGTTTTCTTAGGAGAATCGTGGTTTGCAAAGGCAGAACCTCACAAAATCACATTGTAACGAAAAATTGTGTTCCCAATCCTTTTGCTGTTCATTCAATATCAAATTAGATGGTTTATTGAGTTGACCTGAATGTCAAATTGTACATTGAGATCACAACCCATTTTTTTTAAAATCTTGCACTTACATTATTTTCAAATAAATCCAACAAAGCTTTCATAAATCACACACTTTTACAGAATTAAACATCGAAACAATTCAAACAAAACAGTATGGGTGTACTCCACTGATCCTAACAGTGACCTATCATAATGCCACCATCACTGAAATCCTTATAAAACTACTATTTTATGGCAACTAACACCTTTAACAGTGCAACAGATCTTCTTTGGTGTATTTCTTTCTGTAATAACACATAGAACCTGAGGGATCAGCTTTTTTAATTGATTTGAATGGTGTCAGTATTAAAGAGTAAATAGCATGGTTCCAAAAATATAGCGTTACACATCCCAAGAGCACTAGAGTGGACAGTTTTAAAAGAGCTTTGATACAGACCTTAAAGTTATAAGTGTAAAAAGTTGTCAGGATGTTAACAATAAAAAGCAAAATGACAGGTACATTACTTAAACAGTTGTAGCAACACACAGAGACAGATAACGCTATATTTTTCTGAAACCCGCTGCTTACTCTTTACTGTTTAGGCTAATCTATTACTCCTATGTATGATGCAACCTTACAAACACAATTATAGGAAAATTCTGTTTGTGCATAAAGACTGAAGATCTCCCATGCCCCCAGGCTGGATAAATGCCAATGGAGGGATTTCACAACACTACTGCTACAGTACTCTGTGCTATCCCTGCTTTGTACTACTGATAATAATAGATTATTTTAATCTATTTGTGCCAGAACAAAAACATAAAATTAAGCACCAGCATTTCAGGGGGAAAGTGTCTCTTTTACAAGAGGGGTCTGCTACTCCATTCCCTACCCAAACTGGTGTTGGAATCCTTACCTACAGTCTCGGTTCCCAATTCCATGTGTCTTCTTGAGGTAACCAGCAAGACAGTCCACTTGTTTAGAGATGGTACATGATTGGCATACAGTTTTGGCATTGATAACAGTTTTCTTGTCACATCTGTTCTGTTAGTGGAAGAAAAAGACCATTACATATACAATATTACCAGCACCGTACATCTTTGCCATTTGAAGCATACAAGTACTCTATTACTTTATCTGGTCACCTCAGAGTCCAATTTGTTTTCATCAATCACAGGTTTACAAAAAAATGAAGTACCTGCATATTGGTATATTATGAATGTGTTTCCTTCTCAAAGCATTTCACTTAATATGAATCGACAATGGCAGGCATTTGCAGGGTTAGGTTTACTACATGCAATAGTTTTGTAATTTAATATATTTAAAAGATAATTAATCTAATTTTCAATCTGTTTTCACCAGTAAGACTTTTATGCAAGGGAAAAACAATGCTTATGTTATAAAATGTTATATGAAACAATTCAACTCTTCTACCCAGTTTTACATGATTAAAGTATGTTTTCTCCATGAAGAAACGTATTTAGCAAATATTCTAAAAACACTACTGTTGTCCATTTTCATGCAGTGCTTGTACAGTACCGGTACATAGTTTATTTGCTCCAACATAAACAGGATAAGGAGGAACTCTAATTGTTAATTGCTAACTAATCTGCTGGGAACTGCCTTTGATTAAACTGTTAAAGCCCCATTTTTTTCTTCTACTTTAAAGATAATTAGTTTTCTTAAAATGTGGAAACTTACCCCTTGACTGGAGGAGAATAAGAATGAATTGCTGCAATGCCATATCATAAATAATAAAAATAAATAAGTTTGAAAGCTGTTTTTGCCCATGGTTGAGGTAAGCTCTGCAGGTTGCTGAGATGCGTGTTGCTGCTGAGCTGGCTCTTCATCGGGTGGATCTTAATAGTGAGTACATCAGCTGTGCCTCCCCTTGGCTTTTAACACCCTCCCAGCCTGCTTGTTTTCCTGTGCCAAAGAACCAAAGCGTTTTCAACCCTCAACGGTCAAAACTCTCAACGGACAGGAAAAGTACCCGAAAGTGCCTGTTTTCTGTTTAACAAACCTGAGCGGGTCCTAGATCGTAGAGAATGGCAGGATTTCCTTGCACAATAGTAAAAGTGCACTGTCGAGATGCTCCCATATCTCAAGATATATTTTTTCTGCTTGATCATGGGCTTGATCAATTATTCGCTTTTGAAAAAAATGAATATTTTGATGCTTTGCTTTGATTGGGCCCAGTTCTCATGTAGTTACAAAATTATGAACAAGTAATAATTTAAAGAGTAAGTGGCCGGGTTCTGAATATATAACGTCATACATCTCCACGTGTTGCTACAACTGTTTAAATAGCGTACCTGTCATTTTTTATTTCATTTTTAACATCCTGACAATGTTTTACACTTAGAACTTTAAAGTATGTTTTAAAGCTGTTCTCAAAATGGCTGCTCTTGTACATTGATAGTGTCAGGAGTATTGTCGACATTGTCAAACAGGTAACACGGCAGTAACAATCCATGATGTGGTAGAGAACAGAAAAGCCAGAGCTCTTGCTGTTATTTATTTATTTTTAGTTTTTTTATAGCTCTTCCAGCAGTGATTTAGAGGACAGATCTCAAACCCCAGTGCACCAAAGCGGCCATTTTGAAAAGAGCTTTGAAACAGATTTTAAAGTTATAAGTGTAAAATGTTGGCAGGGTGTTAACAATGAAAATTTTAAAAAATACAGGTACATTATTTAAACAGTAGTAGCAACATGTGAGGATATATAATGCTATAAGTGCAGTTAGCTGCAGCTTAATTAACGTTCATAACATTAACATTTGCCTGAAGTTTGAATAGGGCACTAAAACAAGAAAATAGCATTGGATAGTACACTATTTATGCCTATCAGAAATTTAACGGTTTCTATTTCCACCCGAGTTGTTTTATATAAAAGCTTTGCTACACCACAGTAAACTTTTATAAGTGGGTTCTTGTTATTTATTTTTTACTTTCAAAGACAAAATGAGGCCAACCTTCGCTGCAAAAAAATGTCCAAGTATTGATGTCTCTTCCAAAAGATAATGAGTGTAAAGTAAAAAAAAAAAAATCATTTGAGTAGGAAATAATTTTTGGTCATGCTTTTAACACTCACTTTAGAATTCAATTTTAATTGTGGCGTAGCTTTTTAGTGTATTAGTTTTAGAGTCATAATTTGTTGTTTTTCCTATTAGAAGAACTAGTGTTGTGTGTTGAGTGTTTGTGTGGTACAAACAGTGCCAGAGCAATAACCCAGACACCACTGAAACAAGTAATAAAGTGAGTTTCACAAAAAAGTACACACATTGTCACACACTGAAACTTAAAAGCTGAAAATATGACTGGATTGAAATAATATGAAGACTTACTGAAGTTAGTAATACTAACTTTTTATAGCTACTTATTGTTATTTTTTACTTTATTATTATTATTATTATTATTATTATTATTATTATTATTATATTATTATTATTATTATTATATATTGACTATATTTGTCCTCCAAAACCATATTCATGTGTTATACAGTAATTTGCTGTACTTTACATTCAATGTAATGGAGTACACTATTTTTTAGGTTTTTTTTTTAAAACATAAAAATCTGACAATTTTTAACAATTGATGGATAGTGTAGCTGAAATTTTCTATATACTATGAGTTGTTTGTTTCTCACATTTTGGTTGATATTGTATCCTGACAGACATTAATAGTTTTATTTTCACACAATAGTTACTGCTCTCCCCATACTGACTCACAAACAGCAGTCTCTCTACCGCATTTACTCAGGACAGGAAGTCATTTCACTTGAGATACACATTGTTACAATTGTTCTCTGTCCTTGAAACACATACCATAAGGTCAATAGGTTTTGTACAAAAAATCTGGCAGCTGTGAAGCAGGAAAGCAATATTGTAAAACAACTCTTTTTCTTTTTTTTTTTTGCCAAATCGACAATTAATATCGACGTTTATTTTAGAAAGAATTTACCTTTTTTTATCTTTATTTTTCAATTCAAGCAGAAAAAGGGTGAAATTGACCTTTATGTTTTAAAAAAACCACACACTTTTTATGAACAATTTTTTTTTTTTTGTTGAACAAAACTAATTTGCATTTATTATTTGAAGTCTGAGCTCCCCTCCTCCTGCTTAAGCACAGCTGGAATCAGAGTCACTGGAAGATGGGGCAGATGGGCTCGCTTTGTCCTGGTTTTGTTAGGGTCAGGGTATTGTGCACAATACTCATTAAGTGTTTTCTTCTTGCGGACCATTTTCAAATAAAACTAGGAACTGTCACTGTATACCTACAGCCCCTCAACCTGCTCATTTCAAAGTAGGCGCTTTGAATAACAGGCACTGTAGCTGGCAAATGAAAGTGCACAGTCGGTGAAGTCTTGATGATTGACAATCATTTAAATGAATGAGCCCTGCTTCAGTCAACGATGTCAGAACAGGATGAAAGTGACAGTGACAGTGAAACTACAGTACTAACAGCCCACTGGGATGCTTTGTTTCCACTAGCCATTCAGAGAGGAACAGAGACGGGACAGACAGTAAGTATAAAAGCTACACAAACTAGATGATTTCTAAATGATTATTTTTGGTAAGAAAATAAAAAAAATAGTGAGGGGTTTTACCAACGTTTATCCTATATATATTTATTTCAGTCAAAGTCAAATTTTTTCAACGTTTAACAAGCTTTACCGATTAATATTGAAAAGTAGCAAGTCTAGTTATACTGTACTAAGAGACTGGCAGCATCATCTACCCTTATAAATATATTGACATACAGCATATTATAATTCTAGTTTTAAAGTTTTTAATAGTCTTGAATGTTTATTTATTTTTTAAATTTTTTTGCATTAGTATAACTACTAAATACTTTAAAAGTAATCACATCCAGTAAAGGCGCTCTGCGTGAGTGCAGGATGCGTCCTATAGCCTGGACGTCGCGAGTCTGGGCTATTCCACAGCTGACCGTGGATGGGAGTTCCCAGGAGGCGGCGCTCAATTGGCTGAGCGTTGCTGGGGAGGAGGGGTCTAGGTCGGCCAGTGTGTCCTCTGTTCACCGCGCACCAGCGACCCCTGTAGTCTGGCCGGGTACCTGCAGGCTTGCCTGTTAGCTGCCCGGGAGCTGCGTTGTCCTCCTATGCTGTAGCTCTTGGGCGGCTGCATGGTGAATCCGCAGTGTGTAAAGAAGCGGTCGGCTGACTGCACACTCTTTGGAGGACAGCGTGTGTTCGTCTTCTTCGCTCCTGAGTCAGTGCAGGGGTGGTAGCAGTGAGCCGAGCCTAAATAATAATTGGGCATTTTCAAATTGAGAGAAAATAAAAATAATTGGTAACGACTAAATTTATAAAAAACAATTTAAAAAAAAAAGGAATTTTTTTGTCAAAAAAAAATTAGAGCGTGATTTATATATTGTACAATATAATTCATATATTGGCATATATTCTATAATACATTTTGTAATCTTCAATATATTGAAATATATTAATCAATGTAATACGTTATATTTGTCAATATATTAAAATATATTTTCGTTCCGTAAGGGTACTGGTTTGCTAAATCTTTGCTAAAGTTATTCCACTTTAACATAAAACAAAACAAATCATGAAAATCAATACACATTAAATAAACAACTTGAGAACAAGTCCAATAGAAAGTTTAGTATTAGTAGCACATGTGTTAAGGCAGCATGAGAGGGAAGGAGACGCTTCTTTGCACAGAGTGCTGAAGGGATAGAATGGGCTACCTAGTCATGTGGTTGAGGTAGAACCACTTGAATCCTTTAAGACTCAAGCTTGACAATGTTTTGAAATCAGTCAGCTACTAGGAACCAAATAAGCTTAGATGGGCTGAATGGCCTCCTTTTGTTTGTACATTTTCTTATGTTCTTATATTTTTTGCATGTCTGTTGAGCCAGCTGTGAATAAACAAAACATGTTACTTATCATACATATGTTTTCGTAATTATTTTTACTACAGATTCCCTAAGTGTTTTTACACTAGTACAGCCATGCATTTCAATGTACAAGACACTAATCAACTTAATTAGTGACCTGGAATATGAAAACATAACTATAACCCCCCCCAAAATGTACAGCACTTTTCAAATTCAGTCCAACTGTAGCTATTCCTAAGATCACTAGAGGGTCCTAAAAATTCTTGAAATTGATCTTATATTACTTTTTTCTTTTAAAAACAACAAAAAGGAATGAAAATCACATCAACGGCTTTTTATGGCAAAAAGTATTGCAGGTACTGTACAGTCACAGCAACACCAAATTGAATATATAATCAATATCGATTCTAATCCTATTAGTATTGGATCAAAAATTAATTTACTTTATGGCATATACACTGTGTCACCATATAACAGAAAAACAGCTGCTGCATTAATCCCCCCCTCCCAAATGACTAGCTTCACAGTTGGGAGCAAACTTTGCTCTCCGAAGGGGGAGACTGGCACGGGTGCAAATGGATCCATTTAAGCAAGAGAATGTAAAAACTAGTTAGAAAAGTTTCTGTCCAGCAGGAACCTTCCTCTCAGAGGATGAGACAACGCTGTCGGCCTCTAAGGTTGAGAAGTGAGCCTCACTTACCCCCAGAGGTGACCATTGCAGAGGTGACACAGCAAAGTGAAGGAGGATGGGAGGATGGAGGAAACAAAAAGCAAGACAAGAATTAGGGAGTTGGCTAGAGTTTAAATAGGATGACTGACAGGTAATTTTAGTGGCATGACACAAAAAGGAGGAGCCCCAATCCAAATGATATAATTCTGATTAGCATTACTAACAGGTAGTTTACCAAGAAAGACCAAACATACAAGCAGGCAAGACTAAGTTGGATTTGAGATTTCTAATAGCTAGTGCAGCAATGTGAAAGAGGTGAGAGAGGTAAAAATTAACATGGGCTATGAAAATGTGTACAACTGCTTTCTAATTCCTCATTCAAATCATACCAAGGGGGGTTTGTTATGACTGAATTTTATAAAGTACCATGGTCTACCACATTTTAATATTTTTTTTTTAATTTCTAAATATTGCTCTTTCAGTTTGGCCAAATCTATCAAAAATGGGTTATTGTAGAATTATCTGCCTAATAAATATGTGTTAAAATCTCTTATCTTGTCCCAATTCCTGTCTGATAAGACTATATGATCTTCACACAGCTCACAGCTCAAGGACATTCTGGTTCTCATTTCCTTCCCAAAAGATGGTATCTACTGAAATGTTGATAGCTGATATTCAAAGGGCAGTTTCAGCCGAAATGACAACTTTCCTATATATATATATATATATATATATATATATATATATATATATATATATGTGTGTGTGTGTGTGTGTGTGTGTGTGTGTGTGTGTGTGTGTGTGTGTGTGTGTGTGTTAACAGGATTACCAAAGTGTTAATCAGGCTTGAGGATCTTTCAACTTTCAAGGCTTGTTCTGCTTTAAAAACATTTGCGCATGTGCAAATAGCTAGTCTCTTCCAAATCCTAAGCATTTTCTCTCTCTCTCTCTCTCTCTCTCTCTCTCTCTCTCTCTCTCTCTCTCTCTCTCTCTCTCTCTCTCTGTTGATCATACATTAATTATTGTTTAATGGCTTTTCAAATCAAAATTAGTCTCCATAAATTGATGGCCATTACACAAGCCATCTGAGCAGTTTCACCAGTTTGAATAGATAACACATTGCCTGGTATCCTCAGTGTAAACACATACATTTAAGTGTAAAAAGGCTCCATAAGAAATAAGAAGGTTGTTTTCCTCAGCTTTTATTTGGAATGCCTAAAAAGGACAACCAGTGATATTTGTGTATTGTACATTATATAAGAAACAGAAAACAGCACGAGAAAGTTTTATTTTAGACCTTTTTATATTAAAAGAAGACAACAAAATAAACAATTTGTCCTTTGTAATGGTAAGGCCTGCACCTGAACAGGACAAAACCAAACAAACAAATACATGTGATTAAATTGTTCATGTTAACATGGCTCATCTTATACTAAATTATGTTAATTAGATAGCTTCTATTATATTACCAAAGTGCTCAATAGACCATCTTTCTTCCTTAGTTCCTGTACGGAAAATATCTTCTGAAGAGTTCACATAGTAAATATTCAAAGCCACATTCATTTCCAATCTTCTTAAGTACCAATTGTATATGCTCAAAGAGCTTATCCCAGTTTCTATTTCTGTTTAGTAAATTACTTCTACAAAAAGAAAGAGACATTTCTACTGAAGCGTGCTTTTAAAAACATTTAATTCCAATCCATTCTTCAGGATCTTTTTTCATGTGCTAATGCTCATTTTTCAAAGAGAGCATCCTGCCTAAAATACCATTTCTATTACAATAATGTACTTATACAGGTCGTGGATATTGAAAGAGTTTATTATATGTGAGCTTCAAATGGTTGTACAAATTCTAGCACATTTTTAAAAATTTATAAAAATGCAAAATGCACTATTAGTCTGTTAATATGAAGCCAGACACACTGGATATTTGGTTATTTAAAGGTAATGCTGTAAATCAGCTGTGAATCCTAATCAAACTTTATTGGCTTTTGCAGTTCTGAGCATGAATAGCTTGATTCAGAAACATGTTTCACGTACAAGACAGAGATATTACGTAGTTCTTAATCTCAACAAATGTCTACTGTATAATAGTGGTAATTGAAATTATGTAAATTGACAAGGGTCCTGATGAAGGTAAACATATCATTTTCCAGGACTCTGTGGGAATAGCTAAATACATTTCCTAAATTCATCTTGTTTTTGTGTCAATGGTCCTGGAGCATATTCCCTTGGAATATTTAAACCCCATGGATTCCTCATTTAGTTTTGTACTACTGTACAGCCAAGGTTCTTTATCAGCTCAACACATTTTTTTTAGAGGTATCACACTGGCTACAAAATAATTCAGTTTCTTATATTTTAACATTACATTCTTAAACTCAGTGAACATGTTAAAACTTCAATATAAAACCATACAGGAAAATAAAACAAGGAACTGCATTAACAAGTTATAATACAGTTATTGTATAATATTATAGGCACCTTTTTTTAGTGTTACCTCTGACGATGGTTCCAGTTGGATTTGTAGCTGGACCGGTGTGTTTGAGCTTCAATCTGG
The DNA here is from genome assembly GCF_017654505.1 of Polyodon spathula. Classification (NCBI taxonomy): domain Eukaryota; kingdom Metazoa; phylum Chordata; class Actinopteri; order Acipenseriformes; family Polyodontidae; genus Polyodon; species Polyodon spathula. The sequence goes on along the minus strand of NC_054541.1, from coordinate 23,599,451 downwards.
GTATCTTCGAATAGTTCTTATCCTTACTGGATACAGGGCTAGCCAGAGACTGGATATTGTTTGTTGGGCTGTTTTTTCTTGTGTACAGTTTTTTAGTAACTGAAGGCATGATATTTGGGGAGATGTATAGTAGTTGTTAGTGGAAGTTTTAGGGGAGGCAGACAAGCTATGCAGCAAAATTGCTATGAGTATTTCAAATTTCTTTTAGTGTGTAAAAACACCAGGTACGCAGCTTATCTGGACCGCCCCCTCCAGGTATTGTGTCCCTCTGGACCTTGACTCTCTTGGCCTATGAGAGGCACAACGTTGTCTGCCAGCCCATTGGAGGACTAAAGCTGAATCAGAGGAGGGGTTGTCAGGGACTGCCATTTATCTGGTTCTTCTGCCTGTTGTGGGCTGTGGCTCCCCTCCTTGGCTGGAGCTCCTATGGACTAGAGGGGGTCCACATTTCCTGCTGTATTGGATGGAAGGAGAGGTCCTGGATCAACTACAGCTACCAGATAACATACCCCATTCTGCTTTATAATCCCTGTCATCGTTGTTGTCTTCTCCTATTGCAATGTCCTTTTCTCCCTGCACACGGCATGTATTGCATTGCTCCACAACCCTGTACCAGGAGGAAGTAACAAACTGTAAATACAAGCTCAGCTATGGCCCAGGAACCCAAACTAAATGAGTTGGCTTCCTTACACACTTTCCCCAAACCAGCCCAGCCTACAACCCAGTCATTTACATCTTCCTAAACAAGCAGGTCGTTTCCTCCTCAAATAGAGTAAACCATAAAAAATGCCACAAGGAAATATTTTAGACATTTTATACCAACCTTCAAAACAGTAACTTTTGTGATCCTTTTCTTTGTACTTCCAATATTTCATTTGGGGAAGGGGGCCGAAAAAAGTTAACTTTTTGTTTGTTTGAAAAAGCTCTCTTTTAGTTCTAGCAGTGTTAACTTTCCATTTTAAATTCTAGTAGAACCATGTAATACACACTACAATGAACAAAACAGCAAAGTTCAATCACTGAAGCACTTTCATGTGTCACTTCACAGTTCTGGTACAATCAAATGATGAAGGTTTTAGGTGACAGGAAAGGCATCAGGAAATGTGCCAAAACATCCTGGAAGTCATTTCCTTGTTCACTGGTGATAAAAGTAGCACAGCACAGTCAATAGCAGATGCTTAAAATCAGTATTAAATAAACAACAGTATAGTTGTAAACAGCAACATGTTTCATAAGTGAATAATGATTTTAATGAGACAAACTATGCATGAATTGGCAGTGATGTTACCAAACATTTTGAGCCACATAAATGTATTTTTCATGCTTGCATATAGTTTTGTGAATGACGTGGTGCCATGAACCCAGAAATGTTTTAATTTATGACTATATGATGCAAATTACAAACAGCTATTTAGGGGCCCTGTAGAAAACAGTAGGACTGTTTCATCCACTATACACCTTCTGTATTAATCACATACTGGACAGAAGGTGCATTCTGGTACCTGCATTTGTTCAATCCACAATAAAACCCAGGACATGTTATTTGTTTACATATTGATATTTCTGACTTAGCCTTATAATATGCAACAGGCTCTGGCATTTCAAGTCATACTATTTAATTAATATGGCACTGACAGACTCACTCTCCCTCTTGCGGTTCTGTGAGTGTGCTGTAGAGTTCCTCACTTGTGGACATCTAAACATGAAGTAGCCCGAAGAGGAAAGGTCTATTGTTGTAGCCCCAAGAGAGAGCAAAGTAACCAGCAAAATCAACCAGGTGGAACCTGTCTGAGGAGTGGGATAGAACGAGTCTCACATACAGTCTTTACCCTCTCTGCACGTGCTTCTGTTCGTTATAATCCTGTGTTGAGACACTTAATCATTTTAGTAGTCGGATGGGAGGGGACCTAAACATGTGGCCTTATATATCTCACCAGTGAGTCTCCAGATTGATTTAGTGATTTAAGGAGTTAATGTGAACTGCAGGAAATGACTCACTCTAAGCAAGTGAATACTGTCACTCTTGCTGTAATCAGAAAACATCTTTGCTGAAACTAAGTGTTAATATTTAGTACTCTATTCTTATTTTTAAATTTCAGATTTTTCCTATACTTTACCACACCACTGACAAGAGGCTTTTATTGTCTCTCTGGCTTTATGAACTTAGACCGGAGTAAGTCTCCCTTTTAATGGAGCACAGTGCAAAATAAAAGGACACACTATTAATTCCAGAACAAAGCAAAACAATGTGGTTGGAACAGTAGAGCGTGATTCAGACCCAGCTTTCAAACCTGATCTCCATTGACTAGACAGTGTCATAATAAGGGATTACATCATCCTGAAATTGTTTTATTAATATTACATCAGCCACATAGCCTGCTTAAAAGCAATGGCAATGTCTATCTGAATATGGGGATCTAGAGGAACAAAAGCAGGTATTATGATCTCTTAAAAAACACAAAAGACTGCAATCCTTAGGTGCCTGTTTTCAATTCGTCAGAATTGTTTAACAGCCCTTCCTCTGTATTTCTATTAATTCTCATCACTTAAGGACAATGGCTGCTCCAATCTACAGAGTGTCCCCTCAAAGAGATTGCACTGGAGAGGTATGTTTGAGTGTATGTGCGGGTAGCAGTTTCATAAATGTACTATGTTTCATAATCCCACCCTGTATTTGTCATACATTACCATGGTTCTCCATTATTTTTATTGAGCTTTGCTAACAGTATGTTAGAACTTTCATAGGGGAGGCCAATTCCGGAACCCACATCTTATTCTACTGTGTGCACATCGGGTGCATCTATTTAAGAAATTATTGGAACAAAAACGTGGACTGGAATGAGATTTGGTTTCAGATTTAAGACACTGTTTTTAAGCTTATGGTTGCTTCAAAATATTGTTATGCTGATTCTCAACTGTAGCCAATACACTGTAATTATTACTAATTATGTGACATTCACTGTCATTAGAATTCCAAATCCTCTTACGCTGTGTTCAAGTGATAGAGTGCTGACTGGATAAACAAATGTCATAATGAGTCCATTGACAGCATAGTGCGCATGCTTCGCTGAGCTGAATGACTGATTTGGCCGAAGTAAACTCAGATGGAAAGTGGCACTTTACTTAGTATCTTGTGTATCCAGGAACATGTGCAATAGAGGGTACTTAGGCTAAGAAAACAACAGTTACTGTAGGCTATACTGACACTGCATAAGAAAATATAATCACTGTTAAAGCAATTTTCCAAAATAATAAAATAAACTTTTTACAACCTGCTTTTAACATGCAGTGTTCAAGTGGAATGTTAGATTTAAATCTAATTTCTGGAATATATTGTCCTCTAGTGGTTACTGAAGCGTATTAACTTTTAAAAGAAAACACCCTGCAGACTGTTGTAGTACAAATGTAGCTGATCAACACCTCAGTGGGTTAATATGAGACCCTACTGTAAGCATTTTCTAATACTCATTATTTTAAACCAATCTTTAGCCTAATTTAGTAAACCTGTCCTACGCTCTGTGCCCCCACCTATTCTCACCAGGTTCTAATTAATTTATGTGATATATAGAAAAATGTTTATTTTAATATAAATTCCTACCTTCTGTGTTCGGAAAGGTATTTAATTCGTTAATATTAACGAGATCGCTCATTATAGAGAGGATCGTGGCTTTTAAATTGCTGAACAGCAAAAATCAAAGTCATCTCTAACACTGCTTTTACTACAGACTGGTAAGGCGAGGTTACAAATCAGTTCACTGTATATGTAAAGTTACAGTTTATACTTTAAATGATTTTATAACACATATTTCTAATTCAGATACTTCAATATAGCAATCTCTTATAAACTGCAATTTTTATTTTACTTCATTGCTTAGCAACAAATGCAACCTTGAATATTAACTTAGGACTGCATTTACTTAATGTTATTATATTAGGTTTCTTATTTAGTTAAAAACTCCACTCCAACTTAGTTTGATTGTTTCTGGCATATTAACTCTGTTCCATATAGTTTGCTATTCTGCTCTCGCTGGATCAGAATGTTTTAAGGCTCTGAGTCCAATTAAAAAATATGCTTTTGCCTGACAAGGGAGGTTTGGAACTTTCAGTAGGTTGGCCTGACCTTCAATGCAATTAACTTCACACAGGCTGTACACAGACTTACTCAAAAGGACACAAAATACAGAATCCTACAACATTACTATTAGCAAAATGAATAGCATCCAATCCGTATTTAATAGGTCAGCTGTTTCCAGCAAGACTCAAATTCTCCTCCCGGCTCAGATTGAAGTGGCTCTGTGAACACCACGACAGGCCTGTACATCCAATGTTTTACACCACAGGTGTGGGCAATCAGGGTCTACTTGATACCTGCTAAAACTTAAATCTTGTTAGCTGGGCTCCCATCTGTATATTATCATTCCCATCATCAGTGGGCAACTTCAAATAAATTAAACTGTTTCTATCAAAGAGCCATGCATCTCTGCTGCATACACCTTTTACTCAAAAAAGACGCTTGGTCCTTGTACAAGGGAAGATGGGTTTTATGGTCACTCTATGACACTTTGTTTCTTAAAAAAACAAGGTACATTTGAACATAATGAGTGTGTTTTGTTTTGAACTTTGAGGTTCTCCTTGACCAATTTCATTGCTCCAAATATCAATGTGTCTTGATTTCGGCAACTGATCACGTCGCTCCATGATCCATCATTTTACAACAAGCCTCAGAAATTGAATATTGTACAGCAGTATTGATAGTCATTCTCAACTTCTCCAGGTGCCTGTTCTGAGTACTGTATTTGTAATGTCCACACGCCAAAACATATCAGAAAGAATTCTGGGATATTGGAGGCTACACAAAAAATGTAGTTTGGTATTATAGCGTCTGCACTCTGACAAACAGCACTACTGCTCTGGTCTCAACTTCATACACACTCTAAGAACCTATTTAGAGTTAAGTTATTAAAATGTTTTTTTTAGTTATTTAAATGGAAGACATATTGTTATTATTTAGTAGATTAATTAGATTGAACAGTTGTACTAAATGGAATATTCTTTTGTTAATAAATAATTTAATAAAGCTTGAAAAACACTTGCATATATAAATACAACATGTCTACTGCATGATTAATAAGGCATATAGATGTACAGAAACCATTCGGCAATGCTGTTTGTAAACACACAGTATATAATTGCATTATCCTGCAATGCAACGTGAACTAATCTAATTGAATTAACATTAAACGTGGTCTCAAAGCTATGATTTTATTAGTTTTTGCTTCATGGAAATATGTATGTTATGATTTATTGTGTGTTATGGTTTTTCCATTGTATCTAATCTTGCTCTTTAATTATTAAACATTTTTAGATAGGTGTCATTAAATTAGAATATTACCTATTGTTTTGGCCCATGGCATGAACATGCCTCTCAGAAATACAACCAAGTTTCCAAGGGTGAATGCCTCAGGATGCACTACAATGAAAACTGTTAGCAGAAGGCACTGTTAAAGGAATGCTGACCAATACAGGACTTCTGGCTCTTCACTTAATTCAGCTTTTCAGCTATATCGAAAAACAGATGCATCCTGGTAGCATTGCTGTGCTTCATATGGTTTGATTGCAGTGAGAGCATTGGCATGAACTACAACTCAGGAAGCATTTAGGTACCAGGAGGCAGCAAGGTATCATCTGTAGGAGTGTCAGAAAAATGAACCAGTGATAATATTGCTTGTGCTAATAAGTAGCAATAAAATTCATTTTAAAATAATCTTTAATTTAGAAAGACACCTGTCAGCCCGATCCTAGTCAGTCATAGTCTTTGCTGAGATGTGTAAAAGCTGTCTGTAGGACATTAGTATGATCTGTGTGGTGTAGTTTGTCTGATTGAAAGGTTGCAGCGGTGTTTCCAATAACCTGGTAGACCATTTACAATTTACACGATTTAAGAGATACTGTTTTTTTTTTTCTTTTTTTAAAGGTATATTTACTTGTAACATTTTAATACAGGAGATCATACTTATATAGTATGCAGGTACCATTGAAAGCATGCCCACTATAGTCCTAAAATACACCAAATATTTCTAAAATACATCCATTGGAGGTTACTGTCTTGAATCTTGTGTTATAACACAAATGGTAAGGAAGGACCAAATCACAGCTCCCTTCGATAACAGTGACATACTTCTACTACATTGCTTTACTTTCCATTCAAAACGAATTTGCTTTAAGTGCCAGACTAAGCCATTTCCATCAGTTCTTGTTGTACTGCAAAAACCTTTGTATAAGTCTATTTTCTAGGTATTTTTAGGGGGTCCTAAAAAGGGGGGAACAACTTATACACCGGTGTGACCAATAGGCTTTTTCGTGTAATTGTTGTCTCAAAGGGGGAGGGGACGACGGCGACACGACGACGACTTATACACAACGGTGTGACTTATACACTGATTTTTACAGTAATTTCACCTGGCTTGGTATTCAGTTTCCAGTTGGTAGCTCAGGGGAAGCAGTTGGGAATGACTGAAGTCTCCTCAGGTGGGCCCTTGCTTGTACTGGGAAATGCAAGTGTGTAGGCCTGGCTTTTTGTGCTGGATCAGCCCAATACCTGCTGCCCTGCCATACTTCCAGGGAAAGATGATGCACAAACCATGCACTGCTGCCAGCTTCATTTCAGCCTGAGACAGAAAGAATAAATGGTAATGCTTTATATGCAATTCCGTATTTATTGAAATGTAGTTACAGTATAATAATCATGCAATGAGGAAACGTAACCATATGAAAATGGTCAAACACTTAATAAGCAATTGCTGTTGATAGCTTCTTTTTGATAAACATTAGGTATTACAGCATCCACAATAGAAGTATTCCCCAGTAAATAATGCAGTTTAATTAGACCACAAATGTGGTTATCAAGTATGGTTCTAACCATAATCAATTCTACACCAGTTTAAATCAATAGTGCAGTTAAAATGTGTAGTGTGGACAGGACCTTTGATTTTTACCAATATAAATCATAAACATACTCAATATGTTTATATGGAACATGAGTATCCCTATATCAGCTGATTATTAGCATGTAACTGAACTTCAATAAATGGGTAATTTCATATAAATTATTTACTTACTTATTTATTCCAAATAATAAAGTTACCGAAAATGGATAAATTGAAAACACAAGTCAGTTACCTTCAGTGCCTTTGACAAAAGACAGGGGGCACCAATGTCTTTTTGTCTGCTTGAGCTGAAGCTTGCAAGTCAAGTAAAGCAAGACCCCCTTTATCCTCCTGGAACTACAACTGAATTTGCGATATGTCAGCTGTTTTAAATAAGAAGACTATGAAGGTATTTGCTGACAATAACTAAAGGGCAGCGACTGATTTCACCAGCAGTTGCTACTTCTTAAAGCATTTCAAAGAGGCCTTGAAATAAGTTAGAGTAATGGAACCCACACATCATGTGTGTGTGTGTGTGTGTGTGTGCGTGTATCTGACATAAATGTCCATTACATTGTTGTCCTTGCCAAAAACATGTTAGAATGTGGCTGCTCTTTAATTAAACACTTGGTGATAATTGGGAGCAGCCACATCCTATAAAAGGAGAGCTCAGGGCACCATTAGGAGAGAATATCAGGGAGCTGGAACCAGAGAGGAAAGGTACAGTGGTTTTGATCCACACCTAAACAATAAATGTTGGGGTTGTGTTTGACCGGGAAACCGCTTAGCTGTCTGGTATAGCTTTGACCTGCAACAGTTTAGCTAACACTTCTGGAAGGAGTTAGGATTTTGGTTTTGTTTATTTTGTTTTGGAGTTTAAAATAAACATACAGGCCTGCCCTGTTGAAAACCTACCTGTGCTTGTGAACTGTTCCTTTCACACAAAAGACAAGTGAAGACGGTCCTGCCTGTGGCAAGCTCATCCTGGATTTGTCACAACGATAACTGTCCTTTGTGTGAAAACCTCACACCTAATAATTTTGTCCAATTTGATAAGCCACTTTTGGTACCTTTCTACATGTGATTTGTCTTGATACAATAACACCTTATGAAGATGTCTAGACATATGATTATTTTTCTGGTTTCTGGTGGTGAGTGGTTTCTATGAAAACTTTGTTTTCCTAGCATTTTACCTTTAGTATCTAGTGAAAAACTGTCTTTATGCACACATTTGTAAATTGCTGCTGGGGCACTCAGACAGCTACCTCAATACATCTTGGTGGCTATGCTCAAGATTTTGCTGAGTCTTAAGTATTTCATCACATGTGTGTGTGATGTGGCAGCAAGACGGAACAAGTCAGAGGAGGTGTCTATAGAGACAAGCTGTAGCGTGATTTATGAGGTGTCTTTTCTGGCACAAAGGGAGAATTTATGTTAATTGTTTTTGTTGACAGCTATCTATCTATCTATCTATCTATCTATCTATCTATCTATCTATCTATCTATATATATATATATATATAATATATATATATATATATATATATATATATACGCTATCTCTATAGAGATAGGAGAGAGAGAGAGAGTCAGAGATCTCTATCTCTAGAGAGAGGCGAGAGCTATTATATATATATATATATATATATATATATATATATATTATATATATATTGTCATCATTCTAACGTAGATAGCATAGTTCCGATGACAAAGGCTATGCTGATCTATACTGTATGCTATGCACTGTTAACACATTTACCTTTACATAACTACAATTGCAAGTAAACACTTGAATGGATTCAATATTTTTGACAGCAAAAATTAACTAAAATAAATAAATATTCACCCACTTGACACCCACAGAATCAACACTGAAACTTTGATTATGTCATTTTTAATCTCTGCTGTACACCCACAGATGATGTTTTTTGGACTCACTTTTCTGGATTTTAATGACATGACCTTGCTAACCGATCCAATAAAGACCTGGAGCCATACAACTGAAAAACAAAACACTGTAAACGAGGTTGACCAACAAACAGTAATGTAATTATTTTGTTGAAAAATTTTACAGATATAATCTGATTGATTTTTATAAATTTGATTTAGTCATTTTGTCAAAGATGTTAATGTATTTTGAAAAATCAATTAGCATGAGAATGTGTGAAATTTAATGATCATCTAAGTACAGCCATTACATTTTATTTTATTTGGGGAAATGAAAGGGACTGGGGAAATGATGAAACAGTTATTGACAGCAGATGACTGATCCTCATTGTTACTTTTCCTGGAGGATTATTTCGGGACACCTAACTGGTTTCCATAGTGATATGTTGATTATTTCCCAACAAATTAATACCCTGACCTTCAGCAAGGCAATCATCATTAGAACCTAGTTACTCATAATTGTCATTTTGCCACTCATTACAAAGTGTTGTACTCTTAGGACTCCCATTTCAAATTCATAATTTTTCTAAACACTACCCTGCTACCTCAACCCCTCGCTCACTGCTGTTTATTGCCTTTTTACAAAAAATCTTGCCCATTCATATCTGTCCCCTCTTTAGATAATAATATAGCATCACAACATTCACAGCAGCTTATTTATGTAATGCTTGGAGCCTTGGCATACAGTATAAATCATTGACTATGCATGAAACCTGATTTGCCAGGAAGCAGTATAGGGAGAGTGCACATATTCTCCAAGGAACAGGCTAGAACACATGTCGTTGTGGCTCTTTGTGCTCACTCCCTTATTCTCGAATTACTGAGGTTAGGCGTGGGAGTTCATTATTCAAATGTTTGGTGGCATTGATACTGCAAAGGGGTGGCTGAACAGTAATATCATTCCTTCCCTTGCCTTAAAAGCACAGCATCTCTGCCACGAAGTAATATTTATTCATATAGAGTTCCTGGAATAAGGGACTGCTATATTCTATGCATCTATAATGTTCTATACTGACTATCACCATAGGATTCTAAAAATGTATCTGTAGCAGGGCGAGGTCTGTGCTGGCTATCGGACGCATGCATGATCCTGCAGGGGCAGGTTGGGAGCACCGTTGGATCCGCTTGTCAATCAAGGCAATGACACAGAAAGGTTGGGTGAGGGTGTGTCACATCTCCCTCTCTCTCTCTCTCTCTCATCTCTGGTCGAGGAGGCTCTCCAGTCTCGTCCAGAACCCCACCCCCCCCCAAACCAGCAGGGTATGTTCCTACGAAACGACAAGGGTGTTGTCGTCAATAAAAGTGATGCTTTGCTGTTCCCTCGGTCTTGCCCTTTCTAAGAGAAACAACAACGGGAGCTCTGTTTGGGAAGACCTGGATTACAAATCATAACAGAACATCAGTGTCTGGAGAAAGAGAGAGTGACAAGCAAGCCTGGCTGAAGAAGACAGCCACTAACAGAATCGGTGTCTTTTTTTTTTTTATGTACTCCTAGGGGGACGTTATTAGTGTAGCTGAAGAAAGTCTGGGCAACCCCGTGTGTGTTAATGAGGGAGCAGCAAAGTGTCTCTGAATCCCGATCCATACCAGAGCGCGGAGGCTGTGGGACGCTGCAAGAAGCAACACCTTTTATTTGTAGTTTTGTTACTATGTGTGTTTCTTTTTTCTTTCACCTTCTGGTCTTGGTCTGTTATTTCCAGCACCTGCAGTGCAATCAAGACTGTGAAAAGAAATATATAATTTGGTAATTACTGCGTGCTACCCCATTTACTGTTGTCGATATTTGGGACATGGCATAACAGCGCCCTCTACTAGAATAAATAAATCGCTGCACCCCAGAGGTACTTCAAAGAAAATGTCTGTCTCCTGTGTCCAGTGAATTCTCACACCCTCCCACAGTATCATATCATAGATTTGGGGCAATAAGATTTTGCTCCAGTACAAAGTTTGTATTTAAAAGAAAAAAAAAAAAACACCTTGATTTCTTGAAAGCAATACAACAACTTAAGATTATATGAATAATCAACTCAAAACAATAATTGTCTGTATGTTTTTTTTTGTTAGTTGAGGAAAACTTTGCACTTATTTCAAAATCTAACCCAGAATTATAATCTGGGGTTACCTAAATAGTTATTATAGTAATTAATAATTTTATAACTTTTTTATTTTCTGAAAACTGGAAAAAAACATAATCTTAGTATGGCTATGTGGCAAAGTGCCCGCCCCTGTGTATATTTTGTGTTATAAGTTGTATGTTAATGTTGGTGTATAGTCATTGGTACACAGGAATATAAATGGGTCTGTGTAACACAAGTGTTTAAAATGTATATTTGTATTTAGGCACAAGGATTGCACAGCACTTCACGTGCAAGTAAAAAGTAGTAATATGTGCAGTACAGCTGCATAAATGCAACATGTTTTCACCCACTCGGGGTTGTGTGTTCTGCAAAAGTGTAATAAAACACCACTTTGTAACAAAGGCTTACATTTGTGCTCTTTACATTTTTGAGGTCTTAAAGGTGACAGGCTATATGTAAAGCCTCGTTAGAAAGCAAGGTTTGTTTATAAAATATGGGGAAGTCCCTGTCATCTTCCCCACAACATCTATCACATCTATCCTGTGACCCTGGGGTCTTAAGCACAAAACAAACCTGCTTCATTCAGCCCCAAGCTGTGTTTACACTCTCCAGTCCCCAGGCAAACATGCTAACTAAAGCACCTCAACTTGCTCTTTCCCCTGGCCCAAAACAATGACTTCCTTTAAGAATCCTCCAGGCGGCACAGTCATTTTTGTCATCTGTAGTGACTGCATGTCAGTGTAGCTGAAAAGGTTATTTTAGTCTACTGGAGAAGGTGGGTGTACCAGGTCACTTTTATGGTTATTGTTCCAGTCAAGCATGTGACATTAAAAGATTGAAAGATCTGATCTAATTTAATCTTGGATACCTGCATTTCCCCAGGAATCTTTCTCATTGTTAGGTAGCATTGTTCCCAGTGGCATTCTTCTGCAGGCAGTGCCCATCTCCTTTAGCTATGCAGCAGGTTAGATGATACAATTAAAAGCTAACAACAAGATAATAAAATATTGTTGATTTAAAGGTCTGAATAAAAATAAAAAAAACACCGTAAATTATGCAGTGAAAGTGGATTATATTAGGTTAAATAAATAAGTAGCTTGTCTTAACAGTTTGGAAACTAGGGAATTGATGAAAAGCACTATCTTTTTTCGTTAGTTGGGATTTTTATTAACCCTGATGAATACAGCTCTGAAGGTATAAAGCTGGTGCTACACTTCCATTTCAGTTCTAGTGATGTTGTAATTATTGCATTGAGGGAGAAAAGTGGGGTTTACCTGTTTTACTGATTCATACATATATTTGTTCTTATTCTAGCTACACTATCTGCACTTCTTACACAGTTGTTTTCCATATGGTGGATTACATTAGGACACTTTGATGACAATGAAAATCTGTTTAATTTAATGTTTCCATTGCTCAGTTTTTAAGACGTTGTAGGACATGAATTCACTGTCTATTTTCCACATTTTCTGACCTTCCTTACGACTGCTTCTGGTGGCTCCTTTTTCAGGTACATTGAATGGAGAAGCTGCACGATACTGACAGCCTTAATGTCTATAACTGCTTCTGGTTGTGCACCATGTATTGGCATATGCAACACACAATATCTTCATTCTGTTTTTTATCAGTACTTGCTTATTAAAAGCAATGGAGATGATTCTCATTGAAGATCTGGAAAATTGCAAGGACACATTTACAACATAAGCCTTCCGCCAGGAAGCACACTTACAGCACATCGGAAGGCAGAGCACTTCCATGCAATGAACCGTCAAGTCAGTACATTCTCATTCACAATCACATTCAATAAGTATAGAACAAAATAAATAGACAAACAAAAGAGACACTAACAAACAAACACTGGATGAAATAAAGAACAAGTACTGTGCTGGTCCTCCAGCATGACGTAGCAATTGCTATTATTATTATTATTATCTCCTCACTCTCTCCCATTCAGTAAAAGTACATATATATATATAATATATATATATATATTTTATATTATCCTATATATTATATAATATATATATATATATATATATATATATATATGTGCTGGGATTCAATTACTAATTAATTATTCACTTGAATCCCAGCATGTGAACTAATTTGTCCAATCCCTGTGCTCACATATTATTACATACTTTAGCACGTGAGGTGATTGTGCAATCCCTATGCCTAAATACAACTATATATTTTAAATCACTTGTGCTACACAGACCCATTTATATCCCGTGCACTTATGCCTACACCAACAATAACACACTACATACAACAGATAACACATAAAATATGCACAGGGGCGACGCACACTGCCACATATCTCCCCCTTTGTGCACAGCGTACATGGCCTCAATGGCCTCCATGTCCACCCTAAAAGCCCAAAAGTCCAGCACAAAGTCCTGGGCCAGAAACGGAGGCTTCAAGGCACCCACAGGTAGTAAGGCTGTCAGCCGCAATGCCGACAGCAGGGTGGCATACTCCTGCCATTCTTCTGCTGCTGGTAGACAATGCCGGCAGTCTCCCTCTTCTGGTGGTTTTGGGAGCTGCAGGTAGTCTCCCTCTTGCAGTGGAGGTGGGAGCTGCAGTTAGCCCTTCCATGGCGGTGGAGGTGGGACCTGCAGGCAGTCTCCCTCCTGCGGTAGTGGTGGGAACTGCAGATAGTCTCCCTCTGGTGGTGGAGGTGGACACAACAGGTCGTCTCCCTTAGTCAGACTCAAGTCTAGCCAGTTATCTCCCTCATGTGGCAGAGATGAATACCACAGTCCATCTTTTTCGGCATCTCCGGGTCGATCCTTCTTCACTCTGGACGGTCTCCCTCAATCAGACTCCAGACTGGCCCATGACATCTCTGGTGGCGGAGGTGGGAGCTGCAGACAGTCTCCCTCTAGCCCTATGAAGGTGCATGCAGGGATGGCTCCTCCTGCTCCGAAGTGAACCTGTTGGGGCAGTTCCAGTGTCGGCAGCCAAGTAGTTTATTACCATGGCTGCCATGTTTGCTTGGTAGTGTTGTTGTTCCCAGCATTCCCAATGCTTCCAGAACCCTTCCTGGGCCACATTGCATACTTCTTGAACAGTTTCTACAATTTTATCTCAGTAAGAATGTCAATGCCACTTTTGCAAGACACTTAGTTTTTAATTTCCTTTTTGAGGCCTGTGAAAATGATAACTATTAGTTGTCTAAAGGTTATTCAGTGGAAAATATAATATATAGCAGATAACCCCCATAGTTCCATGGGAGTGCATTTAATAACGCAATTTGTACAAAATGATTATTAAGCACAACACCACCTACTGTACTTTAAAACAGCAAATGTTTGCGGCAAGTTCATCTTTCAGATGTCCCACTATGGACATATTTCTATTAATTTTGCGGCATGTATATTTTGTGATTGCTAATAAAAGTGAAATTAGTGAAAATGTCTTGCCTGCAAACATTTAAACTTTTACTATGGTACAGCTATTAAAATGAAAAGGAGCATGAAGACAGACACTATTTACAAAGCTTGCATACCAGGAAGCATTTAAATGACTGCTTTACCTGTCAGTTAGCAGGTGTAAGGGGGCTATGCAAGAGAATGTGTCTCCAAAGAGCATCAGCCCACACTTATCTAGTTACATTAATGGATCCATGGCTTTCTTAACAGAACACAATAATTAAGCTGAGGAATATTTGATACTTTGCAGTCTTGTACAATAACAACAGCAAGCAGGTAGTGAAAAGAGAAAAGAACTACAGCTGCATAGAAAGTGAGGAAATCGGAAACAATGTTCTTACAGCAGGCTTTGTGGGGATTTTTCTAGCTGGGCCAAGATGAAGGTAAAATCCTGGTTTCAATGTTATTCAAAGAGTCCAGCCAAGCTCAGACAAAACAAAGACTATGAGCAACTGCAAAACAACTTTAGTTATTCACAGCTGAGATATGATGAAACCAAACCCGGAAGAAATTTAATCTGTTTACAGTAGTGAAACAAAGGAAAGACTATGGCCAGCTTGCACATTTAAAAAAAAAAATTGTAACTGGGAAATTTGTTAAATTCTTGCTAGAAATAATAAAAACAATACAAACACAAGTAATAATAAAATACTCATATCTGTATCTGTCTAACCTAGAAAACAAAACATATAAAGAAAACAAAAAAAAATAAGACCTGACCAAATGATCTTCAAGGGCAAGCAGATGCTTCTAGGGACACTAGTGTCATATTGTTATCCTAATGGTATTTTTTAGAAATATGTACTTCAGAAGTATTAAATGTATTACTAACTCACAGAACACTGGTTTGTCCTCAGAACGTTTAAGTAATTTTATCTTTATTTATTGATTTTTTTTACTGTGAAATTAACTGTACATCTCGCTGCTCGCTGTTATATTTTGCAACCATAAAGTCACTGAAAATTCCATTGAGCTACTGCTTATATTTTACATTTAAACTGGCATTGGCACATTTTTGAATAGTCTTGATGCTATATTCCACAGGTTGTTGACAGCGTCTTTATTTATTACACATCTTTAGAATTTACCGAACTCCACAAGAATGAGGTTAATAAAACTGTAAAATTGTAAAAGAATGACTTGGTGTGTCTATCATAGCTCACATGCTTTATCTTCCTCTTACAGTACTGCATTGTCCTTTTAGAGGAATGATCTTTTCTTGAATGCTCTAAAAAATGAGCTAATCTTGGTACAGGGCAACTAACACATTATATTTTCTATGGAAACACACTGTATACATTGAAAGGTCATTCCTAAGCAGCACCTATAGACAGGAACTGCAAATGTTACTTTTTTTTCTGGCTGAACCTCCATACCCTATCATAGCTCACTGGAGTCACATTAAAAAAAGAACAGAAGGAAAATGATCTATTTCAGGTTTTGGAACACAGCAGAAATTTCATTCTATCCAGGCATTGTGGATTGATGTCTATTGCTTTTATGGACAGCACACACTTTCCTCTGAATTAGTCACCCCCAACAGCAGAGTGACAAAGACATTTAGTGCAGTAAACATTTAGTATAGCCCAGCACTCATGGATCTGTCACCCCTGACATTCCGCATGATTGTTCGTGTGGGCCAAATGTATTCGATGAATGGAAAACCAGGCTATGAAATTAATTGAAAAATTGTCATTTAATGATACCTTATTTTGCACACAGCCATTTAGAATTAACAGAGCAAACATTTATGACACAAGGTTATTTCCACCCTTAATCCTTGAATATATAACTCATTAACTAAATAATCGCTTTGCCAACTGAACATGGGGCCTGAGTGACTTATTTGTTAGCATAGTCAACTGACCCTGAGAAAATGTCAGGTAAGTTTGTACAGTCTCCACAACTTTAAACACTAAACCCTAAATGCTATAATAACTAGAAAGCATTTCATAGCATTTAAACATTTAAGTTTTCATGAACATCTTCTGTTGATTTCAAACAACAGTTTCTGCTACAGTCTGGCCACATTTTGTGAGGGAGCTACTGTAGTCAGGTAACTATAAGGAACTAAAATAGACAGATTTTTCGATTTTCGCTTCGCAGTAAATGTGACACAGAAGGGGTGTTGTGTTTTTTAAAGATGTGCATGAAAGTGAGTGCTCGTGTCTTCAAGTCCCGTTATGGAACAAAAGACAATCTCTCAAACTACCCATGCTTCCTGTGATTGCCTAGTAATGCTGTTGAGTGAGACTCCTAGGATCTCTAGCACTCTTTAATCAACAGCTAAGGACACTCATCATCCACCTGCCTCATTTCCTAACATCATCACAGCATAAATTGCCTTGCCTCATCCCTCCAGCTTCCTGGATACGGGGGGGGGGGGGGGGGGGTCTCACCCTGCTTATACAACAAACACGTCATCTCCTTGTCTTAGTCATTGTTGTATTCAATGATGAAATACTAAGAACATTTTGGATAATATCTTCATCGTGGTGAGTCTTCTATCACACTGCACACTGTTGGTCTTTTATCCGACACTTCTATTTTTCAAGAAGCAAATGAACATATCTGTTTTATATTTATATATGAAAACGTGTTAAATGCTGTAGCTCCGTAGCTTAGGGTTTATCATAGTGGTTATCATTTATTACAATACAATATGTTTAACATTTATATATAGATCCTTAATCTCAAGAAAGTCAATCATGTCAAAAATGTGCTGTCAATCAGCCCCAGCTCTGTTGTGTGACGTCAAAATTTGATTAAAGCTACAGGTGATACCTCTGATTGTTGCTTGATGAATTCAGCCAAGTAACATAAGTGCTAAAGGAACTCTGGTCCAAGCTTTACCAAGCTGCCATTCAACAATCTGTACAATACAGATGCTGCCCAGCTGGCTTTCCAGTCTTATTTATTTTGAAAATTGCAGAATTCTGTGACAAACCAGAATTTGGAGGATTTAGGAAGTGCCACATTTTAGTAATTAGTGTATTGCCTAGAGTCCCAGTCTGTCAATCACCTCAACCAGCTGTAGTCTACATAGTCTGCTTACCAAACAGAGTGCTATTTGTTTTGCTGTGTTTTTGCAGATGAGTAGGAGCCAGGGAGCTTCAGCCAGAGAGCCAGCACTATCACCCCAAGCATCAACCGCACTGCACAGCACAGCACAGCACAACAAGCACCACAGGGAGATCACTTTGCTGTGCACCAACGTGGATTATTGTACTTGTTTGTTATTATTATTTTGGCACTGCAATTCTGCCTTATACCCCCGATAGCATTGCTTGTAGAGGGGCAGATTTATTATTTAATTAAATAAATACGGACTGTTTTTGAGAACTGAACTATTGTCTGGACATTATATTTTCACCTACACCATTCATCTCCTGACAGAGTTATTTGTCTTTTGTAAAATACATAAAAACACACTAAAGAACTGAATAGACTCCAAGCTACACTTGTTTCTGATGGCCCCAAAAAGATTGAGTTTCTCTGTAGTGATTATATCTAAAATATTATCACCATTGGTAATGGAGAGGGGATAATTACCACAGCTGGAGAGAAACAGATAAAACACTAATAATGATGACCTGCTTTGAGGGACTGGGAAGATTAAGCCCTTTTTAAAGATCAGCATGACAAAGATCCCCTTATTCCAGGCAATAGAGTAGTGTAGGATATAGTAATTCTTCAAGACAAACATCATTACTCCATAACGTTCAGACATTGAAGTCAACACTTGTCTTTGTCCCTAGGGCTTTATTTGCAAAACACACAAAGGAAAGCAAATTGAACATGCTTAACAGAAATGGAGACTAGGTACAATTTATAACTGTCAGTGTTTAGATATTTTCACCATAGGTAATTATACAGCAAATTGCATTGTAACACTTCTAGTAATACGTACTGGTATTTACAGAACTTCAAAGAGTATAAGGCAGTTCGCGTCAACTGTGCCTTTTTCTTATATAACATGATAGCTGATTCTGCATAATAGCTATTGTTAGTTGACAGACATAAATTATTGTTGTTCTCAGTGTTTTAAGATGTAGTTCCACTGGGCCCTATTTTGAAGTATGTGCAAATACAAAGGGAAATTAAGTGGAATTATAATTATAATGATATAAAGAAGGAGCCTTTAAATTATAATGATATAAGGAAGGAGCCTTTAAATTAGAGGTGACTGTTGTTGTCATCTTTAACAACAGTTAAATCAAGTTTTATTACTACAAACATTTATTCTAACATTCCCTGTCTAATGTGTCAAGAACACTCATTACCTTGTTATAGTGCAAGAAGCAATTTTGTGGGAGGCAAAGTCGGTGTTACAGCACTTAAAGAGCAGGTACATATATTGATGATAATTTGCATTCAAGGAAAAGCAGTTCTGTTTATTATTAATTTATTTGTATCGTGTCAAGGAACTCATAAAGCCAGTGCAGCTAGATAAAGTCTATTTTCCAAGAATTTGAAGGGGTATACTTTATGTTCAATAATATGCCTGCAATATAAGAACACATCAAAACTCAGAATAAAGGAGGCAAGCTGTTTATTTATAGTCACCAGTCAGTCATCCTTAAACAAGTGATAAGAAACGTAATACAGTCTTCTCTCCCAATGTGTTTTCTGAGTTGCTTGCTGTTACAACTGCCTAGAGGCCAAAGTGGAGCATTTACATTGGTAGTAAGTTGGTTGTGCAACTGTTAATGCAACTAGAGTAGTCGCCTAGCAAAGTTTGATCAGCATCTAAAATACAGGACAAGAACTGTTGGCTGCCCAAGTGGAACTGTTTGTTTTGATCAGGGTAGACTTTAACCGGTCAGTTAATGGGGTACATTATGACAGATCTCAGCAACTCAGGGGCACCTTCATTTTTCAGGCCTATTTACTGTAGCTGGTAGTATAACCTCCTGTGTATCTATGTATTTTGATAAATAATCAAGCATATTAACACTGGGAGACTCTGGGAGAAGGAGAGGGATGCCCTGTAGTGTTATGCCTTCAGAGAAGTTTCAAAGTTAAGAAAACTTACTTAGAAATGAATCTAAATGGCATAAAATGGGGTAGTGAAAAGAAAAAAGGCTAATACCCCTCAGATAAACTTTCCTCCACAGAAACAAATAGAAAGTGTTTTAAATTGTAGGTCTAAGTCTCTTTACAGATAGTGTTATAAGCAGCAAGAATTAAACCAGAGAAGAAATATTATAAGAAAGAGATTTTGTTTATTTATTTATTTATTACTAACGAACACATGTTTACATTCAGCAGTCTTTAATTAGCAGCAAACACTGTAGTTAGGGTTATAAGACTGACTTATGACTCAATTACTTATCTTCTAAAGCTTGATGTAAAGTGGAGTACAATTGCATGATTTGTTCTGGAACATTTTCTCAGGGGATAGGTTGTGCTCTCATGAAAGGGACTGCCATCTTTAAAAAGACCTAAGCCTGCCTCCCAGGCACTTGTTCCAACAAAGTGCTGATTGCTCCCGCCTAGTGCCGCGCTTCTTACACCTGAAGATTCTTCAGACTGCCTCCAATTTCCATTAGCAATAACAACACATGTGTTACAAGCCAGTTATCTCTAAGCTCAATCACATAACTGGGGTTTGAAGTTCATCTCATGGGCCACAGTCATTCACAGTCATGAAAGGGGTGTACTGTTTAGTTTAATGGCTCTCTAAATGTTTATTTGTTATCAAGGCCATATATTGCTGTCACAGAGAATGAACTGTATTACATGGGGTTGGAGTTTTTCTGGTCTGTGACTGTTGTGCAGAATGTAAAGGGTTTGAAAAGCTCAGTGACAGATTCAAGTGGGTCAGGTATAGATGTGTTGCTTGTATAGACATTGTAAATAGCAGTTGTAATAATTAATAAAACTGACATACATGTGATTCTATGGGAGATACTAACTACAGAATGACCTTACCTAAAATTGTTAGATGTCTAGAGCACCTTGCCTACATGCTGACATTTATTACATTATATCAGATGTTCTATGGCAAAAGGGAGCAAAAGAAAATAAAAACAGCAGTAAAATGTCTGAATCCTTGATGAGGATGACAGAAAAATACAGCAATGCCTTTTTATATAGTATAGAGTGCATCTAGCTCAAGTTACTATGCTCATTTTCTTCTTATTTTGATAAGAACTGTTATTTAGGTCACGCAATCAGGTGGAAGATAATAACTGAGGGCAAGATGTAAATGAAACCATTAGTTTGCATGCTGCAAAGTCACAAGACTAAACTGCCAGTTTTTGTTTGTATTCCCCGAGGGTGGGGTTTGCATTAAAATGAGCTGGGTCCTTTCTTTGTTTCAATTGCAGCTTTGTGTTTTTGCTGCATGCTAATAGTTTTAGTAACTGGAAGACAGGTACAACAGCATACTAAAGATCAAGTTAATACATGCTCAAAGGCTGGGGAGGCTGTATTTTTTAAATCTTTAACTCTTATTAGGTGGTTCCTGGCACTACTCATTTCTCCAATGTTTTTTTTTTTATCTCCTCTTATACTACATTGTTGAGCTCTTTCATTAACTTAGTGGAGCAGGAGTCCTTCATAAAATAAACTTGTTTGTCTTCCACTTACAAATGAAAAATAGCTTTATGTGGAAAATGAGAGCCACAATGTCTTCCCCATGCTACAATATGTTTCATTGTGCTTTGTTATGTTTAACTCTGGTACTCATCTTGTCTACTGTCACAGAGACTAATGCAGCTGATCTGACTCATGACCACACAGCCACACAATCAATTCTCTTCTGCATTTTGTAAGTTGGAGGTGGATGAAAACCACTTTTTTTTTTTTAATTACCAAGGACTTTTTGGAGATTTCTGGTGATTTTCTTTCTTGCTTACATAACAAGGCTCCTTGTGGTGTTTCAGTGGTTTTTAAAGCAGATAAAGAACCAATTAACAAAGACATTTCGCTTTTTGTTGCCACTTCAAATGTCAAGTTGTATTAGAAGTTTACAAAAACAAATTCTAAAAAGCACAGAAGCTTTCAAGACCACATGCTCAAAAATGTTTTTCCACATGCACATTTGATGCACTGAACTTCAATATAATGTTTGCTGTGCTTATGTTTTTTCATTTGTAATAATGACCATTTTTTAGTGCAGGATACTTACAGTAATCAAGATAGACCACGACAAGAATTATGTTATTTTTTGGAATTCGATTTTATAGAGGCAGTATCAAAACTTTTAAAGAAAGGTTATGAGATTCGCTCCTCTGATTCATTGTGAGATGCTTGATTAAAGATAACAATATATTTACATACTCAAATGGATAATGTGTCTACTAATTATTATTTTTTCTGAGGAATTATCAGAAAAAATAATAATTAGAATTAACTACAGTAAGCAGTGTTTCCTTTAAATCAAATCTACATATTCAATATTTATTTTCTGTTAATATAACATGTTGAATAAAAGCTGGTATTCCCACACTTTTTACACAATAAAAGAACATCTGACTTTCACTTTAAATGGCAGATTACAGTATGAGGTGTAATAATTACATTATAAGGTGTAATAATTACAGTGCAGCAGCAATTATGCAACACCCCACATACTGTAAACTGATGCAAATATCTTGATGCTGTCTTTAATATGTCAGTGACAATTGGTGCTGTTTTCTCAAGGACATTAACCCTACTGCACCCAGCTCTTTTCTGTTTAACAAAGGGGAGTCAGATGACACACTAATCCAAACAGAAATGCCTTTTCCATTGCATGCATTTTTTGTTTTATTACATTTTTGTTGTTTTTCCATTTGTTTCTTAATTTGACCAATTGAATTACATTGAAAATTCATATTGAATGTATACTGTATACCAGTGATACTCAACTCTGGCCCTCTAGATCCATTCCAATCCTGGTCTTTATTCGAAGCAGGTCCTAAATTAGTTAATTGCCTCTTAACAGCTTCAATTAACTACATTAGAACATGCCTGGAGTAAAAACCTGGTCTGGATTGGATCTCAAGAGCCACAGTTGAGTACCACTGCTGTATACCGACAATTATTTTAATATAATTTGTTAAATATTTGTGGCAGAACAGACACTCACTGAATACAGATAATCTTTCAATTGAGCAGCTCAATCCTTGCATTAAATAATTATTAATTTGTACAGCACTGATTTTTACTTAAGAGATGCCTAATGAACTACCAATGAATACAGTATTCCTTCAAATTTAAGACACACTTTTTAAACAATTTTTTGCTTCTCAAAAATAGCCTGTGTCTTAAATTTGACCACAGTATAGTGATGCCTTTATTAAAATCAGCAACAAAAGACTTGACTGTCCGAGTACACAAACAGCAACATGACTGACTGCCCTGAAAACACAACAAAGGCATCTGGCCAAATGCACAAGCAGCAATGTAACTAAGCTGGCTTGGTCGTGAGATCGGAGGACGCCCATTGAATCTTCGGGTCTCCAGAGCCATGTGGGAAATTGCTGCAGTCAGGAGAAAAGTGATTGGGCATTCCAAATTGGGAGAAAATCGGGGGAAGAATTATAATTGGACATACTAAAAAAAAAAAAAAAAGTCTAAGCTTCAAAACAACAATGCATACCTGTTGCATGATAATTGTCCTGCATTAAAAATAAACTGAGCTTTATTTGCCCAGCAATAACATCTCAACAAATGATAGATCCTGATTCACACTATGCTTTATCACTCATTTACTTCTCTTTCATTTCCCCATTCAATAAAAACAAACAATGAGAACATTCAGAAAAGCTACCAAAACAGCAGCTGCCATGGCTTTCCCAGAACATGTAAAGGTGTCTGCATTATAATCAGACTTTAGAAACATAAATGAATTGACTGCTCTTCTCCTTGGCTCACATTTATTGTTTTAACATGTTTTCTGTCAGTTATACATGTCTGCAGGGCTGAGGTCCTGGTACAATAATCTATCTGTTTCCATACTGCACTGTAAAATGTCAAATTCCTGCATCATAATTAAACTTCATTAACACAAATCACTGTACTGTGCTTGTCTTCTTTTCTATACTTATGTTATAGCTTTACTCAGTCTGTTTAAAATTTCTCTTTTGCTGCATAACAGCTCTCATTGCAGCTGACACACAGTATGGACCTTATTTAAATTAATCTGAGCGGGGCAGTTCCTCTTTATTCCTGCGTTAGTGTTCATCAACAAAATGCTGCAGATTAGTTTCAATATTCCACCATTCAGTGATTCAGTGACAAAATAGCCCAATTGACACATGGTGTCAATATGCCAACGGACAGAAAATTTGCAAAAGCTGAAATAATTTCCTTACGCATCACAAAAAAAAAAAAAACATATATTTTTAAGGAACTACTTTCACCCAGCGGGAACAAAGCACAATTTAAAATGCCTAAGAAATAAAGATAAAACAGAAAAACATTCCATATCTTCACTAAAATATAAATCGCAATATCCTCTACATACAGTAGGGAATTATGGACCAGGTCTCACTCATGCCAAACTGTCCATAGGCTCAAGTAATACCCTCTGGGTGTTAATGCTGAAATACAACTCAACTGGCTACTGCTATTGGGGATGGAGGACAAACAATGAAATACTAAGAATAACATAAAGAATACCATAAAAAAGTGTTTCATTTCACAGTGACTTCTGACCTGACTCAGTCTTAAAGGATATGTGATATTCAATTGAGCTCAGTTCAGGGGACTGAACAAAATCTTCTCAGGGATTCTCACTAAAACGTACAACTGATCCTAGGGATGACATCATCCATTGCCATGCCCACACTACACCCACTCGCACACATGTATGGGAGTAGGATGACACATTTTTAATTCCACGCAACATTCCCTGAAGCATCAGCACAATACCATGAATCAATAAAGCTCTCAAATAGAAAACGGTCTTTGTGACAGCACTTGTCATGAAAGCACCAGGGAAAAGGAGCACCACACAGACACAGGTACTGAGATACTCTCCATAATACCCAATTTCAATGTGCCGAAACGCTACCCTGGTAGAGACATTTTATTACTTTTAAATAGAAGTGTTTTTCAAATATATCTATTTAAGTTGCATGGAATCTGATCTCTCTTAGATAAATACAGTTTGTGGTATGATGTTGCGTGTAGATAACAAGAGTCCAGTGACAAAAACAAAGAAGGTTTATTTACAAAAAATAAATAAAAGGTAACCTCTGTGAGGGATTAAATATGTAAACAAAAGAATAGCACTGATCATTTTTTCAGTTGCCGTCTCTGTCTGGCTGATGGCAGACTCGTTGTTTCTCTTAGTCTTCAGTTGTGTCAGGGCGGATGGAGTAAAACAAGAAAACAAAAAGTAAACAAACAGTCTGCACTTACATGCAACAAAACACCCTCCCTCCTGCTTCACAGACTCCTCCTGTGTTCCAAGGACTAAGCCTGAACACAGTAGCGCATCCTCTTTTGTATGCCAAGCCCCGCCCCTGTAGCCAGTGAAGCACCAATCACTGTATGACAGGTGTTCTTAACCGTCGCATGATTTCAATGGCAGGGGTTTACATACTTGTACTTTCGCCCGTCATCAAGGTGGTGCCCCCACGACACTGTTAGGTGATCTTGCTGAGGGAAGCCTTGGGTTGATTTGATACCTTCTGCTGTACGGCAAGCCAAATTATCATTTAGAGATGTCTCTAAATCCATTTTAAGATATTTTGAAATAACTTCCTGTTTAGAGATATTGCGAAATGAACAGGAAGTTTTTTATTGACATCTCTAAATGATTTAGAGATGTCTCTAAATGAACAGGAAGTTATTCCAAGATATCTTAAAATGATTTAGTGATATCTCTAAATTAACAGGAAGTTACTTTGAGATATCTTAAAATGATTTAAAGATATCTGAAAATGCATTTTAGATATCTACTTTAAAGCTTCATTTAAAATATCTGGAAACCATGTATGTGAGATATCTTAAAATGATTGAGATATCTTTAAATATTTAGAGTTATCTATACATTTACTTGAGATCTCTCTAAATGATCATTGGGCTAGCCATACTGCTGTTGGAAGGCTGAATGAGAAACCAAAACCCATTTTGACTCATCACACAGCTTATTTACACTTTGCAAACTGTAATACATTTTCTGCTTTTTTGGCAATTCCCACGTGTTAAAGACATTGTAAAGTTTGGAGGGATTATTTCCATATGGTTTTCAACACATATTCTCGAGTATCTCGTAAATATAATGGTCCAGATTATTATTTCAACCAATTCTCTTATTTAATTTGCATTTGTAACATAGAGTCTGGAGGAGGAGTATCAAACATACAGCCCCTTTGGCGGCCCGCCCATTAGTTGCACTGATGTACTGTATCATTTTGGAATTCTTCTTTAAAACAGCTCGCCTCTTTAATATAACACGTGTATTCAGCATGTGCAGTCTGCATTGTATGAGTGACATTCCCATTAAGCCAATCACAGTTCTCAGTGGTAGTAAAATAGCCAATCAAATGGAAGTACCAATGTTCTTACTCTGCATCAACAGGCATTATGTGGAAAAGTTGCAGAATTAGAACACGTAATGAGCATTGTTATCAAGTGTGTGAATTTCATCCACAACAGAGGGCAGAGGTTTGCAAAATCGACAGTTTCATGCCTTGTTAAATAAGTTTGAATTGCAGTATGATGATTTACTGTATTTTACCTCTGTACAATACACGTCAAATACAGGACCATGTCAGAACAAGGAAAATAGCTTGTGTAGCTCAGTAATCCCCAATGGCTACTGGATCTTATATTTCTTTTTGACCTCACTGAGCAAATGAACATTTTAAACAAGAAATTCCAAGGGCCAAAGCAGATCGTAACACTAACGGATGAAGAGGTGAGTGTCAGGGTTTCCGCTATTATATACTCTTCATTCCAGGTAAATATGAATATTTTATAACCCTTTGCCCACAAGTTGTTTTGGATTTCAAACTGACCACCCGGACCATCCCAATGAGTGTACAGGAACCACACAAACAGGTAAGTAAAATAATATATATTTTTTTATTACAGGAAATTTAGACAATAAAATACAACTTATTTTATCAGACAATTTGCAAACTCTCCCCTTTCAACCACCTTGCACATTATCTCCACACAAAACCTATTCTAAAAAATTAATACCTAAAACTGTGCACTAAGTAAAACCTTCCACAAAATATTTTAACAGGTTACTTGTGACTTCAGGGGGCTATTGGTATTACAATTATTCCACTCCACACAATACATCATCACAACACAGTCCCAAACAATGTAAGCAGCAGTTTGGTGAAAAAATAGTTCCAGTATATTCACCTGGGCCTTAAAAGTTCTAGAAAACTCAATTTGTAGGTCCTGTACTTAATCCAAGTTGCTAAACACTGTCCTGGTGTAAGGCTTGCATTTAGCTCCCTTAAGGCTCGGTCACCCCTCTCCACCACCACGACACAGGATCCTGCAACAGAAGAACAAACAGCACTTGATCCCCACACTCCTTCTGTGTCCCTGGTCATTCACCATGTACACCCCGATCTCAGCCCTGCCTACTTTGGTTTATTCTTCCGCCACTGGTACTTAACTTAGGTAGAGTAGGACCTTGTGTCTCGGGTGTGTACATAGACATGGCTGTTCACCCCTTGGCTGGTGCCTGTTTGCTCTTCTGAGAAATTGTCATGAATGGGGGTACAATGAAAGGAAACAATACAACACCTTGTCATAAATCACCATTAATACTGGTAATCTACATATTTCTACAAAGTGTCTTTACTTCTGAAGCATTTGTCAAACACTACATGGTCCTTTGGGATAATGAGCAGCTAAGAACAGTGGTAGAAAGGTTGGATTTTGACAAACTGCTGCTTTGTGTGTAAAACTGATTGAGCTGTAGGTGAGGTTTTTCAACTGTAGCGTATAATGGCAGGTGGTGTGTATCCGCATCTAGTAACTACAGCTCAAATGTGTTGCATTCTTAGCCTGGCACCCATTGGGCTCTACAGTGAGGGGGAGGGGGTTTCTAGAATGGCACCTTGTTTTGAATGCAATTGTTTAGCCTGTAAATAGAAAATCCAATTAATTTATTTCTAAATTATGAGATTGGGATTCTTTAGCCAATAGAATACATGCCCGATGCTCAATATCTGAAGTCTATTGGAGGAAAGATTGAGGACTCACCAGGTTTTGTTCCTTGTTTAGTGGAGCTTCGATTTAGTTCTATTTTAATAAAGTTCAATGTAGGAGTCCTCAACCACATCTCTAATTCACTAATGGAAGTAAGCCTGGATTACTTAGTTTTATTCTGTTTCAGGTTCCTTTGCAACTTGCTGATGCTGATTTGTGAAAGCAGTCTGTAACTACTATACCTCTTTCTTTAGAAGCCCTGTAAACTGACTAATTTATGTCTGTAAAGACCTAGGCCTAGATATTCGAAAGGTCCTTCCATGTTCGAAACTATGGCCCAAGCACAAAACCTGTTTTGTGAGGCACAAAATAATGCTTTTAAAAAGCAAGCCTGAACTCCAAGCACATCACTCCAACACTCACTCACCCAATCACTGAAGTGAAATTCAGGTGCTTTCCGAGGTACTACAACAATGGAAAACACCCAGCGATCATACAAGGTTCCATCCACATCTATATAATGATTGTATTCAAAAGAATGATTGTGATAGCAGCATCACTAGTTTTAATACATGTTTAAAAATTAAACAGGGAAGCTGCAATCATGATCATTATTTTGGATATACACACATTTTTCGCCTATTTCTTTCATGATAGTGTTTATGTGAGTGACATTTTCCTTATGTGTGTGTTTATTTATGTTGTTAATTACAGAGTAATAGAGAGGAGAGAAACAGGTGAGGTGTAACTCAGGAGAGAGGCAGTGTGAGCAGAGGGAGGAAGACAGAATAATGTATGAGACTGCATACAAGTCATATACAATGAGCTGCCTGATTTATGACTTTTTTAAAGCAAACCTCCCCAAAATCAAATTCTGAACAAGGTGCTGTTGCCACAACATCAAATGCTCCAACTACACAAACTGACCAACATGTAAGTAGTTAAGAAGATGATGTATACATAAGTGATTCAAATCTACAAGTCCCTCCCTGACAGGAAAAAGAAAGCCAATGTCAAGTTCCTAATTTCAAAGAAAAAAGGCAGCGAGAACTACCTGGACCTTATGATATTTCCCAGGCAATATGTATAATTTATTTGCACTGAAAACAATATAACATTGGTCAAATGTGAGATTACAGAAAAAAAGAAAAAGAAAAAATAATAATCATATATAAATCATACTTTTAGCTTCTTAATTCATCTCTCAATTCCTTTCACTTCTACTTAAAAAAAACAAACACCGCTGTTTTGTTTGTTCAGTATTTCTGTTTTGTTCAAACCTTTTACTTATTTTACAATAAACTGGCGAACAAGTGCATTCATTCATACCTCATTGCTGTCTCTGTCTGTCTCCTCCCTGGTCTGACGTCACACACCAAGCAATCTGTTCACATAAACCAAAGATTTTATATTTTGTTTTTCTTGGATACAGATTGAGGTACATATCTGATTTTATGGGCTAATTTCCCTGCTCAGGTGACGCATTGCACCATAGCCTTTGGCAATGTATTTGATATGCAGAATTTACCTTGTAAATGCAAGGCAAATGTAACAGCATTGATAGGGTTAAAACTGACAGCTGGTGCAGGGCTGTTTGAAGACCATGACAATTTCAAGACATAGGAAAGAAGATGCAGGAATTAAAAAAGGGTACATACAGTACTTGTGTTAATGTAGTTTTCAATTCCAATTAGACAAAAAGAAGTGGAGAGGAACAATGCACCAGCTCTAGCCCATACGGTGCATGACCTTAAAGGTTAGGGGTATTTTTGATCTGATATGCTGTATCTCTTTATGGGGATATCCAAAACTGAAAGTGTGTAGACGAGGGAATTAACATGAGCCGCACAGAGTGAAGGGAAATTCCACACTTAGGTGAATACTAGTACTGGTAAGGGTTAGCGCAATGTAAACAGGAAGTGGGACTGTAGGATTGGTTGTGGTGTGAGTGACACATACAGCACAGTAATTATGAAAATATACATAAAAAGATTACATCAGAAAGAGCTTTTATAACCGTGAACAAATCCTGACATTGACATACAGTAGTACTGTTTGAAAAAGTAGTTTATTTTTCTATTTTGGGGGTGGGACATTGAAAGGTGATTGAAGGACTTGAATTACACTGGTGTATTGGTACACAAAAAGCCTAAATTGGGGAATAGGCAATAATGCCACTGTCGGTCTGTGTTTGGGGAAGCTGGAGTTTTGAAGGCACTTATCCAAACTAAGTAAAACTCTTTGGCAAACAATGTACTTATGTATGTAGTGTCCTATCAGTGTTTTTATGGGTTAATGGGAGAGAGGGAGCAAGTGTAAGAGAGAGGACCCAAATATTTGCCTTGTAGCTGTTTTTCGAGGCTATAGGGTATAGAAAACAGGGTGAGGGAAAAACGACTATAGGGAATTACTGCTGAAAAACCTGTCCAAACCTACCACATTTGATACAAAATACATACATTTTCCTAATGTATTCATACATAATAAAATCTTTGTATTTAGCCTGTTGATATTCCGATAATGGTATATTAGATTTTGCCTGTTGTATATGATTATTTTAACCATACAAAATTGCTGTCCTATTATGGATTGGAAATGCCCCCTATAACATTACCTACACAGACAGCTCTGTTTAATAGAGCTGTACTAATGAGACAGCTTTGGTATAATGCAATCATTACTAAGCTTCATTATTAACTAGGGGACTTCTTCAATATTTATGTTTCTGTATGGTAAATTATTTAGACAGTTCTTCTATGACATTGTATTAGAATAGACCTATGGAAGGCTAATTTAAATTCCATTACATTTCACTACTGTTCATGCTGCAGTCCTAGCCAACACTTACCGTAAAAACCGATGTATAAGTCATACTAGTGTATAAGTCCTCCACCCTCCCTGCCCTTTTAAGACAACATTTTCAGGAAAAAGCCTATAGGTCACACTGGTATTTGTCACTCCCACCTTTTTAGGACCCTCTAGAAATACCTATAAAATAGACTTATACAAAGGTTTTTACAGTATGTACTGTAAATCATGTAACCCTTTCATTTCTGCAAAAGTTTTCATTTGAATTATTTTATACTAAAATGTGACTCCTGAGTATATGCAAGCAGGTATGTTTAAACATGTCTTAAACCGATAACAGGCAAAGTGTATAGAAAAAGAAAAGCAAAAGTCTTCACAATAAATATCCTTGTCCAAAAAGTGCTTCCCATTTCATGCTTTACTAAAGTTTTTATTGCAAAAAGGAAACAGCTGCTTTGGCTTTTTACTTCACTGGATATACTAACTACACACAAACACAAACCTAGAAATGTTTTACATATATGAGAATACTGTAATGTGACATTGTGGTTTGGTATTTATCAGCTGAGAAACTGTGTTGTATGAAGACTTCCTATCCGTGTCTGTTGCAAATCGACTAACGAGTACAAAGGAAGCTGGCTTGATTGACCCTTTCAAGTGACCTTGTGGGATGTGTTTGTCTCAGACTCGCTTTGCAACTCTAAGCCAAACAGAAGTCAATATGACTGAGACACAGTAGTTCACTACTTTATCATTATTAGCTGTATGCATCTACTGGCCCTTATAAACCACTGTAAATGTTGTGGCAGTTTTCCCATGCTTTTCCCATGCTGTAATGTACATGCCACTGTTTACTATGGTGTGGGAGGTCGGGGGCTTGTTGGTGGTTGAATTTAAAAACAGTAGTGGAAGGGTGAAAGCCCTGGCAGTGAACGTGTGTACGTGCTGGTGTGGGGCTCTCCAAATAAACTAAACTTTAAATCAGTGGTCCCAGGTTCTCCTCTTCGCTGCTCCTATGCTGGCAGCACATCCAAGAGGTTTTTTTCCTCAAGTCTGTAACAAAACACAGGGTATATGCACCAAGGTACTTCCAGGCCTTCTCACTTAACCTCTCTCTGGCTCCTCTATCCAGCTGAGAGGAGATAGCACACTTCCTTTACTATCCAGAGCTATGTCCCTGTGATCAGCCAAGCACCAATCCTCTGGAAGACAGGTGTTTTTAATGGTGGCTTATGTTGTCTTGCCTCACCAAGATGGCAGCTTATAAGTATGACAGACATCATGGTCCTGCAGATCCTGGTAAAGGAAAGCTCCGCTGGTTCAGCGCCTCCTGGTATTGGGAGGCCAAATTTCATGTACACCTTCAGCCCTATTCCATATGGCTTGTCACATCATGTTTAATATGCTTTACCATATCTCTCTGGGCTTTACAATACTTACCTATGCTCTGCCATGCTTTCACTGTGCTTTATTACATTGTGCTATTTTTTTGCATTGCAAAACTTTTATAAGGGGGACCTATAGCACAGGACTGTCATCTGTGTTTGTCACCTGTTAAAGTACTTTTATTTCTGAAGGCGATATTAAACCTAAAGCCATATATTTCTTACACGATGCTACAGGGATGGAGGAATAGTCTATCAAGTGCAATCAATCATAGACTGCTGTGACCTCTGTGGACAATTATAATTTGTTAATGTAAATATGTTTAATATGAAAAATAACATTTACCTGCTGGAGTGATGGTTGCCGGGTTCTTTCCCGGATTACTGTTGTAAAATGATTTGAAAGAAAAATGATTTGAAACTTCGGATCAGCTGCAGCACGCTAAATAGATCGAGTGCCTGTCCCATACAATCACATGTAATACATCAATAAATTATTTTGAAATGTGTATTTCTGTATATGTATATTGTATATTTTTTAAAAAATAAATAAAATTAAAAAATTATATATGTCAGTATTTTGAATGAAAAGATACAAGAACTTATAAAGTACAGGTGCACTCCCCTTATAACGGATGCTGTTAGAACAGAGTTTTGTTTACAGCGTATTGAGGAGGCAAGTCCCTGCCAAACAGCATGGGTTTTAACAGGGAATTACTCTGGTTAAAACGGACTCATTTATAATGTATACACCATTTAATACGTACAGTTTTCATGTTCCACAGGCAGATTGTTTTGCTTTTAATAAGTAGTTTAATACATACAGTAATAGGTACAGTTTTAACGTATAATGTTTACAATTTTATTACATTTAGCGAAAATATAAATTTGTAAAATGGTACTACTTATTACATCGTACTGCCCACAGGGTCGTGTTTTGTACAAATAATAAACTGCCGTTCTTTGACCATTAACCCTTTGCGGTCCATTTATTCAGCGCTTGTCAGGCAAGTCAGGTCCAATTTATTTTCACAAGGGCTGTTTATTTTACACACGCTGTTTAATTTTTTTTTCAGATTAAAACAGGTTTAAAAGGCACTGAATCGAAAAAGGACACTCAGTACTGCATCTCTAGCCAAGTCCCACCCCTTGTTCGCTCTATTTTTCACATACCTCTTTATAGAAGTGCATACTGATAATTCCTCTCCTGATCAGTCGTTTTATCACCAAACTCCTCAATAATGTGATCCAAGTCATTATATTATTACTAATATCTCAAAAAGCTCTGCAAATGTCTGTGATATTCCTTGAGCGCTGGATGCGGAAGCAGCTAGTTCCTTTGTTTGTGTCCACGTTATCCCTGTGGTGCACGGAGCGATCAGATACACCTTTTTTTTTTCGGCTTCATTCGGCTATCAGTCACAATTGGCCATTGAAAGGTTTTCTTGGCTTTTTCCAGAGAAAAAACAACTAGAGACCTGGGCTTTACGTCTTTTTGATGATGTCGGTCAGGATCCAACATCAGACTGGAAAGGGAAAATTGTAATGTTGGACCTGCCCCAACTTAGGACCGCAAAGGGTTAAGCTTTTATATTTAAGGTACTTATGTTCACAGTTATACAGCATTTCGAATTGTGTTTACTAGGTACTTCGTTTATAAAGTACTGATTTCCATTGTTCCTTGGAGTCCATTAAAAAAGAACACCTGTGACAGGACGACGTGTGTGGTGACGTCAGGCCAGATGTAGGAACAGAAAACACAGAGGCAGTAAATAAATAAACAATAAATTCTCTCTCTCTCTCTCTCTCTCTCTCTCTCTCTCTCTCTCTCTCTCTCTCTCTCTCTCTCTCTCTCTCTCTCTCTCTCTCTCCTGTACTCTCCTCTGTACAGCCACCCAGAGTGCAGAGAGCTGCAGGTTTATATACCGTGGCCAAGGGGTTTACATCGCTGGTAATTATTCTATTAACCCTCGGCCACAATCTGCACGAGTTTATTAATTATGTGTGACTGCCGTCTAGTTTAATAATGCACTCGCCGACAGCCACACATTACCACAAGGTTTAATATTTAAACAAAACAAAACAAAAACACACAGCGCTTCGCCGTCATATATAAATGCCATAAATCATAATAATAATAATAACAATAATAATAATAATAATAATAATAATAATAATAATAATA
Source organism: Polyodon spathula (assembly GCF_017654505.1). Taxonomy (NCBI): domain Eukaryota; kingdom Metazoa; phylum Chordata; class Actinopteri; order Acipenseriformes; family Polyodontidae; genus Polyodon; species Polyodon spathula. The sequence goes on along the minus strand of NC_054541.1, from coordinate 23,565,566 downwards.
ATAATAATAATAATAAATAATACAACTAAACAAATACACTTTATAGGAGCAGGGCTCTGCCCTGCCCCCTTCTCCTGCACAGGGCTCCCAGCCCGGTTACAGCATTTGTGTTTCAGGGTGAATTAGTGTTGGGGTAATAAAGTCCTGTTGAGTTCACCTGTCAATACACATATTACCTTTTCTGTTTATTTGGTTTGTTTTTACTTTTACAAGAAGACGGCTGCTTTAATAAATTACTATTTCTTTGTTCATATAACTTCAGTCTCAATTCTACTTCCTGCAATACCACCAGATCTTGGCAACGTCTTCATATCTTTCTTTTTACTTGATTTTGTAAAAAAAGAAGTAAATAATAATAAATATTATCTGCTCTGTTTGTTTTGAGAAAGGCATGCTAACCATTGGGAAGCTGGCTCTTCAAAACAAAATAACACTACATCCCAGCTGAACACATAGAAATATATCTCTGTCCTAAGACTATTTAAAGTGTTTTACTTAATTTCAGTACTGGTGTCCTGCAGTGACTTGTCTGAGGACATTAACAAATAAACAAAAACTCCCTGCAGCTTAAAGAAGATTGTGCTTTCTAAATGATTCACTCTGAAATCTGCAACAGTCACAACAGTTTCAAAGTAAAATGTTAAAAAAAAAGACTAAATCAGAACTTAATTTCTTGACTGTTTTTAATATTATAGGCTAGGTTCCATATCGTCATAAGCAGAATTGTTTCCTGACAAAGCACCAATTACAATACTTAAAAAAAAATAAGAAACAGCATAAAACTACTTCCAAGCCAATCAAGTAAATGTCTCAAATGTTTATTGCTGGTTTTGGTTTTCCTTTCTGAAATATGTTTTAATTATGATTTTGAGTAAATAACTTTGGGAATCTAGCTTCATGGCTTTAAAGTGCAACAAAAAAAAAACTAAACAACACACTATGAGCTTACAAAATAAAATGTTGCTGCAAGTTTCCAAAATATTGCATACTAAAAAATATAGGTAACAGAATATTAAGGTGCCGCTTATTCTTGTTTCAGAAATATATAATAGATACTTAATAACTATGTTATATAGTGCTAATAAAACATTATAGATGGTTTATAACCATGCAATAGCCATAGACGGAATTATGCTTAAACATCCCAAAGTACACTAAGTAGCTAAAAACTGTCCCCTTCATAAAAACGTAATTCTGTCTCTGGCTATTGCATGGTTAAACATCCCAAAGTAGAATAGGTGACTAAAAATTGTCCCCTTTATAAAACTATAATTCTGTCTTTGGCTGTTGCATACTGTATAGGCCTAATGTACAGATTTATACTTTTACATAATGTAATGTGTAGTGTACCCAGAACACATCAGTGTTATTTCAGAGCAATGATTTATATGTAAAATACATCGAGAACTGTAAATGTATATGTGTGCGATTTTATTGTATTGTTTTTAAACCTGAGATCGGACAAACATGTTCGGTTTAACGAAGGGCTGCTGTATGATTATAAAAAAGCTTTTTGGGAGTGAAGATTGGGGCCCCATTATAGAATCTGATGGGATAAAACTGCCTTTAATTTTTTATATAAAAGCATTAAAATAGGTAAAATGAAGATGAAGCAGAATGCATTGTACAGATGACTTTTACATTTAACAAAAACAATGTTATTTTGATTCTTGCACCTTTGCATGTATAGACATTATCCTTCAGGGCATTCTCTGCTGTACCAAACCATGCTATGTATTAAAAACAATGACAACATGAAAAACCCAGCCACTATTTAGTTCACAGCTTTTACAACATTCAAGTCTATCAGTACTGCACTGTATAGGATAGTGCTTTTGACTCTAGCCAGCTTGAAATTACAGTTCATGAAAACATTTTGGACAAAAAAAAGTATGTCATGTTATTTAATATTAAAAGCCTAGTGAATAATCTACAAACTGTTACAAAAAAAAAAAAAAATGCAGCTCCCATCTGCTGCATTATATGTTAACCAAACTGTAAGGGAAAAATCACATTTACAGTTCAAGAACTAAGAGTTAAACCTTGTGAATGTTTCTGGCTGATTCTTCACTATTTATTTGTAGTTACAACTACTTGAACTAACTAACAATCACATTTGACCAGAATATGTATTTTCCAATATACAGTTATGGCCAAAAGTTTTTCATCACCTTGAATTTTAGCATTGCAAGCAGGCTACAAACACGATTTATGTTTTCTAACCAGTAAGCAGCCTATCCTGTTCAGACACATTAATACTTAATTTACATAATTACTGGATAATTAAACATGTTTATTATTATAATTATTATTAGTATTATTAGTATTATTAGTATTATTATTATTGGCTTAAATACATGTTCTTAAATGCAAAAATTATTCTAGGAAATGATACCGTTAAAATGTATCCATTCCATCGACTGGTAGAACGGCACAATACAGATTTATGAAACAGACGAATAATATGCTAATGAGAAAACTGGTCTCTAAGGGCATGCTATTCTAAGGTCGCGATGAGTGCCTTTTGGTACAGTAAATGGCTTTTATAGTAGACAATAGTCAGAAATGTTATTATTACATGTCACAAGCAAATGTTACAAGGCAGTACAGTACTGCCAAAATAATGTGACACACCCAACCTCAACAGCTGTTTGCTGAAGATATTCCCAAACCTCATTGATTTTGCAATTGTAAATGAGTAACAATTCCAGCAAACAAGTGTAAGTTTCAAAGCTTTCACGCATGAGATAAAAATAATCTGAAAAGGTGACTCTCGATACTAGTTAGTCTGAAGTCTCTGATTTTGAAACACAGAAACTCAAGGATTCTAAGCTAAGATTCTAAGATTCTGCCTTCACTGAGCTTGTCTGTCATTAGATTTGTCTGTGTTTTAGAAAACTAACCCTGAAACAAATAAACAATATTCCGCTGATGAACTAAACAAACCATATAAAAAACAGCACATTCTTGTTTTGAGAGTGTTCAAGAAAACCCCAGGTAATTGTTGTTATCACGAATATCTCTCTGTGGCAGGCTGGCGAGTGGAAAGAGGCCCAGAGACAGACTGCAGTTCAAAAAATCCTAATTTTATTATAAAAAAACCCCACAAAAATAAAGTGCACAAGGGCAAAACAAAAATCTTTAGACACAAATAAAGCAAAAACAAAACTTACAAAAAAAAAAAAAAATAAGGTTTCCAGGCTGGGCAATGCCTTCACTGGATTCAAAACACCACCCCAACCCCAACCCCAACCCCAACCCCAACCCCAACCCCAACCCCAACCCCAACACCAACACCAACACCAACACCAACACCAACACCAACACCAACACCAACACCAACACCAACACCAACACCAACACCAACACCAACCTGCTTCCTCAACTCCCTCCTCCTAAATGAGGAAGCAGAGGCCTCCTTTTATGTCAGGTGGCTGGGCGCTGATTGATCGTTTATTAACGTAATCAACTAATCAACCCCAGCCGCCTGAACATAATAAACTCAGGCAGGTAAGGGAAATTAACCCCATCCCTGCCAATTTAAAAAGGGCAGAGCTTTGCTCTGCCACACTCTCCTATGCCATAGCTTGTTGTAACAAACAAAGTTGTGACATTTTGTTTCTCCAATGTGAAGGAGCAAACACATTTATGAAGTTCATTAAGTCTGTTGTTTATCTCACCATTGTAGACCTAATGAGAATCTACCAGCACAACCTACTTCTTAAATGCAGTATAATATTCATAGAACAAAAACTGCCATTACTTCAAAACCGAATGTAATAATAATAATAATAATAATAATAATAATAATAATAATAATAATAATAATAATACAGGTAAATGAAGAAAACAGTCTACCCCCATTATATAACTATTGCACTTACAGGAACATTTTCCAATGTTATTTTCCAAAGTTTCTGCTGTTCAAACACCAATGTTTCTTTATTTACCCCTTTACAAACAATTATGCATCCACTAGCCATATTGGAACTAAAAGGAACAACTTAATTATGCTGCAGTGGACACTAGGTATTGATTTTTAAACAATAATCTCTTAATTATGAAGGAGTTTCCATTTTCACCTTGCATTCCTCCTTCGTCAACCTCTGCAGCAGGGCTGAAGATATAGACTATAGATTCCCCATACTGTACACAGAGCTTTAACAGAAACAACGAAGCCACTGAAAATACCCCCAACCTGCCTTCT